>NW_015153593.1:0-3984 GCF_000732505.1 Cyprinodon variegatus | reverse complement strand
CTGCATTAGAAACAAAAACTGCTTCTTTGGGAACTGATGTGAGCTTTACTTGTCCACGGAACAAATCTGAGATTAACCCAAAGTTATTTTGGATCAGATTTATTCCTGGAAAATGGCCTGAAATGCTTGGAGCAACGCATGCCTTTGACTTTAAGGATACTAATGAACAGACCACTCATATTAAAGCACAACAAGGGAAAGGGACCTTTTTTCTTTATATAAGCAAAGTTGAGGAAAGTGATGCCGGCCTTTATTACTGTGTAAAAGTCGATTTTCTTTATCTGACATTCTTAAAAGGAGAGTTTTTAAGAATTAAAGGTAACAAAAAGTATATCTGAAATCATCAATTTGCTAAATAAATATGACATTGCTTTTTTTCAATTATATATATTTTTTCCAGGAAAGGAATCCAACATCAATGCCGTCATCCAGCATCCTTTTCCTGATGTGCTCCGTCCAGGAGACTCGGTATCTCTACAGTGTTCAGTCCTCTTTAACTCTCAAGATAAAACTTGTCCAACAGATGATATGGTGTACTGGTTCCAAACTGGATCAGATACAATATATCCCAGTTTCGTGTATGCTCAGGGAAACCATGGAGATGAATGTGAGAATGGCCCTGAGGATCATTCTGAAAGGAAATGTTTCTACAGCTTCTCTAAGAACATCAGCGCCTCTGATATTGGGACTTTTTACTGTGCTGTGGCCTCATGTGGAGAGATAATGTTTGGAAATGGAACAAAACTGGATATACAAGGTAAATGGAAAGTTTTAGATACACAAGAAGAATAGGTATGTAGAATCTGAAAAAAAGTATGCTTTCTTTCTGTTTTATATTTTTTAATAACATGTTGTTTTTTGTAGAACCCAACATTTGGAATTTGCAGAAGACAAATGCAGTTTTTATTCTGTTATGTGTCGCTTTGGCTGCAAGTGTGGTTCTTATATTCTTTCTAACTTACAACCTCCGGAAGAAAACTTGTCACTGCTCAAATGGTAAAATTGATCAGTTTATGTACTATTGTATAAAATATTTGTTTTATGATTTATCTTTAAAATCTGTGTGATACTCTAACAGGTGCTGTTGGTGGCCATGGTGATCAGCAAAATCAACAGGTAATGTGTTTTATAGTTACAGATTTTTATTTGCACATTGGCTTTTAACATGTCACTTTCCACTGTATTATTACATTACTCTTTCCTTAGGTGGAGGAAGTGTCGATGGTTTACACTACTCCCACATTCAATAGAAGGAAAGCTTCCAGAAATGAGAGAAAACATGATAAAACACCAGAGGCCGTCTACACTGATGTCAGTGAATTAAGGACTGTCAAATAATTCAGTAGTTTCTTTTTTGCAAAACTGTAAATAACATAAGCAAAGCTCTGCTTTGCCCATGTGAAAATTATAATAGATTAAAGCTTTACATCTTGTGCAAATAAAACTTTACAGCCTTTTATTAGCCAAAATCAATCTCAAAGTCACTTACAGACACCCTTTATTAAAAAGAAATGTCAGTATTAAACGTGTTTTGTTTAATTTGTAATCTTTCAAATTATGTCTTTATTAGCTGTAAGCTGAATATTGTCACAAAAGAAAATAAATAAATAAAAGTTCAAAAACATCAAGTTGAAGAGTAAATTATATGCTACATAAAATTTACTAAATCTAACTATATGTATATATATATATTTGTGTGGTATCATATTTTTATTACCATGTGGGGACAATTTTCTACAAATATGCAATGATTATAGGTACTTGTGGAAACCGAAGACTTGTCCTCATGAGGACAATTTCTTTTCTCAGATTGGGGGATAAGTTTAGGACTAAGGTTTGAATTAAGTTTAGCAATATGGTTGGGCCATAATGAATTATGCACTTATTTCCATTTAAGCATCATTTAAGTTTCAATTTTTATCTTAGCAATTTGCTGCAGCAAAGAGTGGAATTAATTTATTATTTAAGTTAAACGAATGAGTTTCTGTGTTTATTTACAGTTAAACACTGCCTGATTGTATTTTTTATTAATTTTTTTAAAATATGTTTAATATTGGGCTGTTTTGATTATTTAGCTTATGCTGACAGTTAAGTCAAATACTTCTCAGGACATCATACATTTAGTTTTTCCAATTTTTTGGATTAACAGTACTTTTTACAAACTAAAACCATGTCTTTTAAATCAAACAAATGACTCCCTGCAGTCACTAACACGATCCTCATGTGTTGAACAGGCATTTGTTCCTCTTCTTTTTAATATTTTGCTAAACTTATTCTAAATAAATTTTATTATGTGGACGACCTACCTTTTATAAGTGAAACCAGGCTTTAACCATCAGATTGTGGTCTAAAGAAGCAGGGACAAATTCTTATGAATGTTTCAAGTCTTGAGGCCTAGTCTGAGGCCTATTGCAGAGAGAACCAGTCTGAACACCCTTATGAACAGTCCATTGCAGAAATGTGTCTTTTGCAGCACAACATTTTCCATAGTGAACTTGGTTGCAAAATTGATGTAGTCCTACTGTCTATGTAGACTTTACAATGGATGCTTTATGTTTGAGCTGTTTTCTCTTCATAATTCACTATAGGATTGGTTCCAGTCTCATTAGGTTTAATCCTCTATGAACTTAAGCTACGTTCAGACAGCAGCCTGAAGTGACACAAATCTGATTTTTTTTTTGCCCATGTACAACCTGTTTCCGATATTTTTATGACAGTCTGAACAACACAAATCCAGTTTTTTTCAATGTGACCCAGGCCAATTGGCTATGTGGTCCTGAATCCAATACCAAACTGATATTTTCAAATACAACCTGTCTAAACGGCAGGTCGCATTTATCTGACTTGTACATCATTAATATTCAACAACATAAAGCACACAGACTTGTGAAGGAAATGCGTCTTCTATTGCGACTGTGGGACCATGGACGTAATTTTTTTTTTGGGGGGGCGATGGGGAAAACCCATTCCCTGAACTTTTTCAAATGTCTGTTTTGGTCCCCTACATGTTATACTCTCCAAAAACAATGTTATGGTACACTACACAGACATTGGTCAAGCACTAGGACCAAGCGGAAGGCCGCAGCGCAAATGAATGCATGCTTCCCTGAGTTTGGACCGCCCACAAGCTCCTGATTGGTCCACCATATTTTCTTGTGTGATTGGCTGTCACCGCTATCACTCCTGAGAAGGTCAATTTACAAACATCAGATGCACCACTGAATTAGGTCTGTGATTGAATGGTCAAACACCTTGAAGTAAGTTGTATTATATTAATACTTGCGTTCTCTGAATGCATTTCACACTGGAGACCACATACAAGTTGCATCTATTTGGAAACATGAAAAACCATGCTAAAGAATCGGATTTAAACAAAAAAAAAAATCAGAATTGAGCATTAATTCCTGCAGTCTGAACGTTTCTCCAAATTTTAACTTACTCCTTGTTCCAGATATTTACTTCATCCAACTGCCCTATCAGATTAACTTTAGAAGAATCTAATAATTTTTCTTAGTGCAACCCAGCAAAATAGCCAAATATGGACAAATATATATAAAATTAGTGTAAAAATAGAGCACCAAACATGCATATTGCTCTTAAATTATGCATCACTGCTGAAGTTCAGTAGGGAGCAGGCAGAGTAGTTACTCTTTTATCAGATTTTCCCCCTTTACCTGTGTAACTGTAACTTTATCAATTGCTTTTTGGCTGTGTCTCTGATTGATGTTCTCCTTCATTGGCTTGCCTGTTAAGGTGTACGGCCATGTTTTGTGAGGATGGTGGTTTGAATACTGTTTTAAAGGGATAGTTCGGGATTTTTGACATGAATCTGTATGGCATCCCCATCACCAGTGTCATGCAATCACACTGTCTTAGCCTTGGTGGCGTCCTGTGAGCAGAGTTCTCGTCCAGCTTTGGTCAAGCCGAAAGTAGTCCGGCAGGTTTGCTAGACCCAGCGAAATAAAACGTTTCTCTTCCCAAAAC
>NW_015153592.1:7827-9492 GCF_000732505.1 Cyprinodon variegatus | reverse complement strand
CTCCATTATTTGAATGTCAGCAGACAGCAAGAAGCCTCCCAGATCTCCAGATGCATTTGAGATATCAAAAAAGTACTCCAGAGTTTTGTTCAGCATGGGGGTGAGTAGAAAATGAAGGCTAATCATGTTTTGGGTGTACTATTCCTTTAACTCACAGAAATGGTCAAAAAAACTCCAGTGTCTAAAATTCAGGGGTAGATGAGGTCCATCCTGAGTATATTAAAGGGCTGGTTACATTCCCCACAGCAGTGTGTCGCAGTGAGTTTGTTGCATATATTTTTGATTTATGCCCAATATTGAAGCCTAGTCTGCACTATGTTATTCTACGCCCCAATGCAAGAGGGACAATCGGCAACTAGCTGTGGTTCTAAATACGGCCGAGGCGGTGAGAAAGTGGGGGCAAGTTTGTCGAGATCGGAGGGACAAGAGGGCGAAAAAGAGCAGAGATGCAGTTGGAAAAATGGGCCTAGCATTCACGCGTGCCTCGCTCTTCTAGCTGGTCCAACTTCACGAGTCATTTTCCGCAATGGTGATCATACAAACAAAACAAGCCAGTAAGGTACCAAACAGGAAATACGCATAGTGTAGAGCGGATGCTTGCGGTCACCTACAGTCTGCGGTCACCTACAGTTTTGAAGAGATACCCCAGAGTGTCTGCGGCAGGGGCGGAGCCACATTTCCATTCACTGCAAGTAACACACAGATGACCTGGTTTCTGAGTATAAATCAGCCTAAACTCTCTGGAAGTTTTTGGGCTGACGCAGTTGACATGCCTCTTCCACACTGTATTGCAGTCTGGGAGAGTGCCCCTGGATGGCAGACTGGGATGGTGGTTCGCCTCCATAACGGTTTGTTTTAAATTTAGGGGGGTCATACTTCTTAGCCTTCTGGGGTCCTGGAAAGGAGAGTCCGGCGGATTCTCAAACCTCGGCTTTAAGAGGAGCAGTGTGGTTTTAATCCTGGCCCTGGCACACTCGTGCTATTCTATACTATCTGCAGGGTGCTCAAGGGTTCGTGGGAGTTTTCCAAACTGTCCTACATGTAATTGGTAGATCTGAAAAAGGGGTTTGACAGTGTCCACCATGGAGCCTTGTCAGGGGGAGCTCTAGGAGTACAAAGTGAGGGGCCATGTTTTAAGGGAAATCTGGTTGCTGTACATGTGCTCTAGGAGTGTAATCGAACATTAAGTCATACTTATTCTCATTTCATGTTGGACTTTGGTAGGACTGCCCTCTGTCACTGATCGTATTTTTAGCTGCAGGTAAGAGTTGGATGGGGTATTGAATCAATCCAGCAAGATTCACAACACATGTCCTCTCAAAGAACCTCTGAGAGACAGTTAATTTAAGTCATACAGTCATATTGGTTAAATGTTTTCTATTAAAGGAAACCAAGATAATTGGATCAAGTCATTGACTTTGCAGGAGTTGCCCCTGTTGTGGATCTGGTTTCAGGTGCAACAGATCACCTGAAGTTGGAATTTCTTCAGCTTGAAGAGTATAATATTTTTCAGAAAACAGTTAGCAAAGGTGTAAGGGAATAAAATAAATATCTAGTCTCTACTGTTAGAGAACTGAAGCAAAGAGGGAAATCTTCGTACTTTGCTGGCCAAAAGATGCAATCAGACTCAACCTACAGGTCAATCTATTGTTGAGGAAGAGGTGA
>NW_015153592.1:4176-5057 GCF_000732505.1 Cyprinodon variegatus | reverse complement strand
TAAATAGATATATTAATGCCAGGGTGTAATTTTAACTAAATCTACAAAAACTCTCAAGAATCATTGTTGTTACATCCCAGCTTCGACCACTGATCGCGGTCGAAGCGATCACTGAAGATCTAAGATTTAAGACAGGAGATAACAGCTGTGACAAAATAGCAGCAACCCCACATCCAAACCAAAATAAGCGTGAAAAGACAGAAGGAGGTGTGTTTAGCTGCTGCTATCATATCCGTTTTGTCAGAAGCCACAGTTAAAGAGAGGAACAGCAAGAGTGTAAAAGTGTAAGTTGTTCTTTCTCACAAAGTCTGCTGCTATTTTATTTGTTTCTATGAATGGCTACAACTTAACTATAAATTTCCCAAACAGATTTGATCTGAGCAGTCCTTGACCAATAATGCGTAAAACCAAACCAGAGTGCTACATCATTAGTCTCACCACCTGAGTTGTGGGTCGTTGCATATCCTCTATATTCTCCATGTGCTTCAAAGCTGATTCCCTAACTAATTCTGTTTGTGTCTAAACAGTTCATTTAGTTGCAGAATTGAGAAGATGTGAAATATTTATAATTTGTTATTACTATCGAAAGGCACTAAGAACAATTACAGTAAGTGTGCTATATAGTGTACTATACACATTGCCAGTGTTAAGATATAAGAGATAAATGTGCATGTATATCTGACTACCATGGCTCTATGCATGCGGATGTGGACTTGCCCTAGCCTGAACACACGTCTCCATCATGGCCATGCATAAACCTCCATCTGTGCTTCCAACACAGCTGGACTGAGATGGCATGTCCCAATAAAACGCCCCACCGCCTGGAGAAATCTCTCTCTGAAACATAGGCATGCACTTACACAAACACATACTCTGAGCAG
>NW_015153592.1:0-1850 GCF_000732505.1 Cyprinodon variegatus | reverse complement strand
AGAGAGAGAGAGATTTAAAAAAACTTGTAACCAGTATAAGTCTTAGATGTGTCACTGTTCTCTTTTCTTTATATTTTTTCATTTAACTTTTTTTTCACCTACAAACTGTAAACATATTTATTTTTTATTTTTGTTGGCAAAGAAATCCAAATTAAAAGCCAACTGGCTCACCTAACATGATGGAAAAACAGCAGACCTGCCTAAGCCCTTAGGTAACTAAATATATTCAGACCAGCGTAACATATTATAAACACATTTATTGTTTGATAAATTCAACCAAAAAGAAAAGAGCAATGACTTCCTGGGGTCTCTGATGTATCATAGTAAACAAATTACATGTATTCTTGATTACAGTCATCTCGCTCTACTTTGTCTTTGCTTTCCACAACAGTGAATATCCAAAATGTCGAAATTAAACAGTTTTTTCTATGGACATCATCAGACGAGAAATGGTGGACGAACAGAGCAGCCAAGGAAGCGTGGGCTTTTGCCAGGGTCTAAGGACCTCAAGGATTCAATAAAAGAGGCTAGGCAGATGTAAAAAGGCTGGCAGAGAGGACACAGACCATTAGCTTAATGACAGAATGAGGAATGAGGAATGGTGAGATAAGATTCAAAAGCCAGGGAGTGCAAAATTTCCTTTTAACAAGAATCAAGGCAAGTAATCTCATAAATAACACAGCAAGAGGTGTGCAAAGAACATATATATATATATATATATATATATATATATATATATATATATATATATATATATATATATATATATATATATATATATGTTTTGCCTCAGATTAAGTAAAGAAGTGCGACTAGGTAAGAAAAGATGGTTGTGTCATTTAGTTGGTGAAGCCATGACTATCAGCAATATTAATACTGTCTGCTCTGCTTTTCCTCAAAAGCGGAACCTTTTGCTTTGAAGTGCTTTGAGTTCCCTGAAAGCACACCTGACTTTTAGCTTCAGCAGCTATTATGGTGCCTGAGTTGGTAATTACACATTTCACAATTCTTGTTACTTCAAAGAAAAAACAGTCTTGTCACCAAAGGACATACCATGCTGCTGTGGTACAAAGCAAAGCCTTGGGGATTACTGAAGCCACGCATTGTTGTTCTCAAAGTCCCTAATTTCATTAATAGCACATGGCTTTAAAGTTCCTCAAAATAGTTGACAATGAGACAAAACTATGTTTTTTATTAAATGCAAGGACTTTCATGTCTGATTTTCAAAACTTTTTGAAGTTTCTGTCAAATTAATGCTTATTAATCCTTTCATAATTTCACCAACAATTTTAGAATTTAAGGGGTGTAAATCAAATTATGTTCTAATAAGTATTTATTTGAAAAAAAAGGTAAAATTTTTACACCTTTTATAAATCATAGAGAGGATGTAAGTAACTACTGAAAACGTCCTGAGTCATTCACAATAGCCAAGTCATTCCAGAGAAACTTGGGATGTATATTAAATTATTGTGACAGTTTGCAGAACAAACATAAAATAAAAGACAAAAGCAAAATTCGGAGAACAGAATGTCCTTACTCGCCACAAAGCACGGCTTCCAAGGTCTGTAAGTCAGCAGAGAAGTCATATTTGATTTTATACTTTTTTTTGTTTTGTTTTTTTGTTTTTGTTCCCTACATTTAAAAAGGCAATCTATAATGAGTTCTCTTCAGTCTGTGTTGTCAACTTAAAGGAGAAGTTCGGTTTTTTACACTTTAAGCCCATTTTCTGTAGTGTCCAGGATGAAATCGAATGATCGACACCAAAAGTTTGACAATTGCTCCTGTCTTGGAATAGTCAATATTCCCCTGCCACCGGAAACGGAAATGGAGCCTGTTTACACAGTTGTAGT
>NW_015153591.1:7323-9495 GCF_000732505.1 Cyprinodon variegatus | reverse complement strand
ATGAGACCAAAAATATTAATAATTTTTCTTTATTCTGAGACTTTACAACACTGAGACACAATGCTTACCAGAAACACCAGACTGTAGAAGAACAGGAGTAAAGGGTGATCGGATCTTTCCACTGGATCACACGTCATGTTCTGGGATGTTGCAGAGTATTAATTGATGGATGAATTCATTCCATCCATGTCTCTCGTGTTTCTGTAGATTTTTTCTTGAATGCAAAGCAATCCTCAGTCACACATATCGTATGTATAGATGGATTGAACAAAAATTTATTTTCATGCATTGTAGCTAAGACTCTATAGGATGGTTGTCCTGTTGGAATTTGATCCTCTCCAATCCTCCCAAACACTTCTTCATTTTCAAATGACAGACTGAAAGGAGCTCTGGGAGGTGGTCAAAGCCTTAGAACTGTTAAAGACTGGTTTACACTTCCCCACAACTTCCTCCTTGCCCTTTCTGTTGAGTTCCTTGATGCTATTTGTTCTCTGACGATCACTAACAAACTTCTGAGGCCTTCAAAGAATGCCGGATGTTCATATGCTGAGAGGAAATCTCTGTATACGAATAAATACTGGTTGATCAATTGGTTTTCAACCACCTCAGCATTTTACTCTACGGAAACTTTTTACAGTCTAACCAGATAAGGGTTAGGGTTAGACAATCAATGGGATTCTGAATTTGAACTTTTTGTTTGAATTCAGAATCTAAATATAAACAGTTAGGAATCATCTTTATTCATCAGAAGGTTTAAAAAAAAATCCAAAATATCAAGGCTGTTAAATATAATAGACATATGTATTTGTCCATTAAATATGCCAATAATCTCATACCCATTGTATGCCCCCTATATAGATAGAATAGCGTACAATAATAAAGTAATGATAATAATAATGATAATTATAGTAATAATACAAATACCCTCTTCTCAAGAGACGGGTTTGATGAAGCGTATGCATGTTTATAATTGTGGCAGTAAAAGTGAGCAGCCGTAGGGGTTGGATACCTCATAATGACGCAACCTATGAGATAGACACCCACTCTGTCTGACACTATTAACAAATCACTGAAGTATATTAACCCACTGGAACTGTATTTTAGGGCTCATCACTTTTTCCTTGGTGACATCAACATAAGTCATATACATGTAATTTTTCTTTACTATATTTGGGTTTAATCTTAATAAAATTTAAGTTGTTTAAGAGTTTTTCACTATATGAGTTTTTAAAAGTGTTTTTTAAATATAATCCTAGAGACTTAAGCAGCTAAAGAGGGCATTAGCCTACATTGCAAATAGATGAAATGATGAAACACTGTTTTACATACATCAGTTAAAGATATTTTACATACAAAATGTCCAAAAACATATCATCTTAAAACAACTTTCGTCTTAATTAAAGAATAACTACTCGCCCTACATAAATAATAGAGTGAGAAATAACCTCTAATCATTATTTTTAGGAGTTTTGATTTGTTCTCACAGTGTTCCTGTAGGACTATACAGGAAGTATATATAAATAAAGTCATCTATAAGTATATTTATAGGTGAAAACATAGTTACAGGAATATAAATATCTCGGTTTTCACCTGGACAAAAGACAGTGACATTATCTCAAAGAAGGAAAGCAGGAATGTGTAAATGGTGTAGGACCCAGTAACTAAATAAAAACTCAACAAGCAGAGAAGGAAGGCTGATACTCTTCTGAAAACTTCTCTGAAACATTTAGGAGATTATCTTTTCAAGAACAAAGTTTGAGAAGATGAAAAACAATAATGGCAACATTGAGCATCTTCTTCACCACATGGACATAGAGCATAGAGTTGTCTCTAGGGTGTCAAAAATCAAAATCACTGTTGAACAAAGTCAACAGAGTTTAATCCACCTCAAAGTCCACCACAGGTAAGATCTAAACCTGTGGTAGACTTTGAGTTGGATCAAACTCGGTTCACTTTGTCCAAGAGTGACTTTGATTTTTGACACCCTAGAGACAACTCTATGCTCTATGTCCATGTGGTGAAGAAGATGCTCAATGTTGCCATTATTGTTTTTCATCTTCTCAAACTTTGTTCTTGAAAAGATAATCTCCTAAATGTTTCAGAGAAGTTTTCAGAAGTGTATCAGCCTTCCTTCTCTGCTTGTTGAGTTTTTATTTAGTTACTGGGTCCTAC
>NW_015153591.1:3358-5117 GCF_000732505.1 Cyprinodon variegatus | reverse complement strand
GGCTCAGTTGGAAATTTGATTCGTTGATCTTGAAGGAGAGGATCTGAATGTTGACTCACGTTTCCAGAGAAGTGAAGGATCCTTGACTCCAATCTGTGTGTTGGTTTTCCAGTGTATGTCTGATTTGGCGGGGGGCGGAACAGAGTTTACCCAGAACTCGGATGGTATAGGTGAACGGAGACCCTGATTGCCACTCAGATTTCCTGCTGTACTTCAACGGGTCGTGGTGAAGGTGATTCCCTTGCTCAGAGAGTAATTTCAACATCCTCAAAAAGGAGATGGTAAAAGGTCCAGTTTGCAGGATGACTCAGCTTGGCGAGAGTACCAAAAACTCGCAAACACTCTGGCGTCGAGGTAGTGGCAATCAGCAGCTTAAGAGCACTCCGTTAATGAGGTAACCTTCAGCAGGTGTGTGAGGAGGTGAACCGGAACCAGGCGCCTCCTGTTTGTGGAAGGGAGACAAAGACAAAAAACAAACATACAGACAGGAGCCCTGACAGCACCCCCGCCCTCAACGACCGCCACCTAGCGGTCCAGAGGAACCGAAGGGTTGAGAGAGGCGGAAATCCATAATGAGGGAGGGGTCAAGGATGTATGATCCCGGGACCCAGGAGCGATCCTCGGGATTGTAGCCCTCCCAGTCCACGAGATACTGCCACCCACACCCATGGGGACAGGCATCGACGATGCGTCAAACCGTGTAGGCGGGGTTGCCATCAATGTCCAAAGGGGGAGGGGGCTCAGCGGATGGGCACAAGGGACTCGATGTGACGGGCTTGACCTGGGACACATGGAAGGTGGGGTGGATACATAGAGAGGAGGGGAGACGGAGATTGACAGCAGATTCCCCTATGGTCCTCTCCACCTCATAAGGACCAATGAACTTAGGGGACATCTTCTTGGACATGGACTTAAGGGGAATATCACGTGTGGAGAGCCAGACCTTCTGGCCTGGGCGATAGGAAGGGGCAGCTCTCCTCTTGCGATTGGCCCACCTACGGTTCTGCTGGGAGATCCTTCCCAGGGCCATCCTGGCCCAGTTCCAGAAGGTCCGGCAGCAGCGGATGTGTTGCTGGATGGAGGGTACGGCGATGTCTGCCTCTTCAGAGGGAAAAAGGGCTGGCTGGTATCCTAGAGAGATCTCAAAAGGCTTAAGACCAGTAGCTGCGGAGACACTAGAGTTGTGTGCATACTCAACCCAGGACAGGAGTTAGTAGGAACGGTTTCTGTGAGGCATCTGAGGCTGGTTTCCAATTCTTGATTCATTCTCTCAACTTGACCGTTGGATTGGGGGTGGTAACCGGAAGTGAGAGAGACCTTGGCCCCAAGTGCTGAGCAAAATCCTCTGGGAGATGAACCTGGGAGATGAACTGCGGGCCGTGGTCAGACAGGATGTCCAGGGGAATACCATGAAGGCGGAAGACGTGCTTGACCAGAAGCTGGGCTGTTTGCAGAGCTGTAGGGAGCTTTCTCAGAGGAACTAGATGACAGGCCTTGGAGAAACCATCAATGATGGTGAGGATGGTTGTCATACCTTTGGAGGTGGGGAGTCCAGTGACAAAATCGATGGCAATGTGAGACCAGGGTCGCTTGGGGATGGGTAAAGGTTGAAGGAGACCAGAAGTAGGTTGATGAGAGGGTTTGTTGCATGCGCAGGTTGGGCAGGCCAACACGAACTCCCTGAAATCCTTCAGCAAGGAGGGCCACCAAAAACGCCGACTTATGTGAGTGACTGTTGGACTGATCCCTGGATGGGCAG
>NW_015153591.1:0-1976 GCF_000732505.1 Cyprinodon variegatus | reverse complement strand
TTTATTTATGGTATCTTCGCTACCTTTCAACAACTCTCTGCCAAATGTACTCTCCCATCTCGAGATTTTTTCAGATTTTTACAGGTGTGCAGCTTTGTTCGTAGTAATTTTCCCACTTTTCCTAGGCTGCCTAAAGACTCTGACCTTGACTCCTTGCTTTTGCCCATTCCTCAGAGCGGATCGCATAGCTTCGATCTGCCCTTAGTCTTTAGGATCAATCAAGGCCCTCTGGAAGGAGGATATAGGAGAGGCTATCCCTGACGAGCTTTGGTCACGTATCTTAATCCGGGTACATAAGTCTTCTATACGTGCTAGGCACTGACTTATTCAATCCAAGCTTGTGCACCGCGTTTACTATACCAGGGCCCGTCTGTCTAAATTCTATAGCACAGTTTCCCCAGTTTGTGATAGGTGCCAACAGTCTCCTGAGAACCTTATACACATGTTTTGGTTGTGTCCCCAGCTGATAGCTTTGGTTGGCAGAAAAATGTATCCGAACCCCCAGAGTGCTTTGTTTGGGGTGTTTTTGGGACCATCTCCTTTTTCCTCTTCCCAAGAAAATTCTTTGTCTTTTATGACCATTATTGCGAGGAGGATAATTCTTCTTAAATGGAAATCACCACAACCTCCTTCTTTCGTACTTTGGTTGAGGGATATGGTTTATTTTCTTAAACTTGAAAAAATTAGGTTATCACTACGGGGTTCCTCTGACAAATTTGTAGAAATCTGGCAACCATACTGCGATTGGTTGGTCAGGTTAATTTCCATTCTGTCCTAGTCTAGTCCTTCGTGTATACTTTCCTCATCTCAAAACATTTTTTTTATTTTTTTTTTAATAATATTTTAATAAATGTTTTATTTATTTTTTTATATATATATTTTTCTCTTTCATGTAGGTGTTCTGTTTCTTATGGCTTTTTCTTATTGCCTGGGAGTGATTGGAGTTCGTTTTGTTGTGTTTTTTGTTTGGTTTTTTATGACTCAAGGGAATTGTATGGTTTGTTTTATATGTATCACACTGTAAATGTATGGCTATGCAATCCCTGTTAAAAACCAAATAAACAAAGTTTGTAAAAAAAAAAAAAAAAAAAAGGATGCAGGAAGGAGTAGACAAGGTGAGGAGGGAGAAATCTTCTAGTCCGCCAGTAGCCCTCCTTCTACTGGTGGACCCTGGCTTTTCCCAAGACAGGACAAGAGGCAACAAAATGGCCCGCCTCACCACAATATAAACAGAGCTTGGACCGCATTCTGTGCTGCTTCTGCTCAGGGCTTAAACGAATGCTGCCAATCTGCATGGGTTCAGGTGGAGATGAATTAGCAGGTTGCCTGACTGTTTGCTGGTGGATTGGTAGGCGCCATCTTGCTGCTTTTTTCTTTAGCACGGGCTCAAATCTGATTATCCAAGCGGGTTGAGAGATTATTTAATTCCTCGAGAGTCTCAGGCTAATCTAAGGAGGCTAATTCATCCTTGATCGAATCACATAGGGCCTGAGAAAACCCCCCCTTAAGAGCTGCTTCATTCCAGCTTGAGGCAGCTGCCATAATACTGAAATCAATGGCGAATTCAGAAACAGTTCTTTGTCCTTGTTTAAGTTTCAATAACTCACGAGAGGTTAGGTTCTTGACAGTTTGATGGTTGAATATTAACTTGAATTCTTTGAGAAACTGATCAAATGTGCAGCCATAATTAGATGATGAGGAGAACCTTACCTCAGCCCAATCCAAAGCTCGGTCTGTAAGATGTGAGATGATATATGAAATCTTAGATGATTCCTGGAGAAACTTACTTGGAGCATGATTGAATTGAATGATGCATTGCATAAGGAATCCACAAAACTTTTTGGGATCTCCATCAAACCTTGGAGGATTAGCCAGGTGACACTCTGAATTAGGAGGAGAACAGACGGCCTGGCTAGGTTGCTGCGGAGCTAGCTCGCCGGCAGGGCCTGAAGCCTGCAAAGAAATGCATACAGCCT
>NW_015153590.1:8622-9498 GCF_000732505.1 Cyprinodon variegatus | reverse complement strand
TTTTTTTTTCTAGCTTTTTCTCATTTTTTGAGGCTACCCTCTTCCAATCGTCTTCATTATCACTATTTCCCTCTTCCATCCCACAAGAATTGCCTCCTGTTTCCTCACTACTCACTGCCCTGTACATTTCTCCACAAGCGACTTCGAAATACGCGCCATGCACCAAACGACCATACGCAACCGCTTTGACTCGTCTCCGTTGCTGTAGCTCTCTCTCTCTTACTCCCTCAACTGCGCTGCTGGATCTGAACAACAGCTTCTGTCCCACCTCTTTTCTTTTTTCTTTTTATTATAATTATTATTAATTATAATAACCATCACATACAGTAGACAAGGTGTCGGCATCAGATGTATACAAACCTGAAAAAAACTAATACAACAAAACAAAACAAAAAAATTTAAATATATAACAAATAAACAAAGCACAAACAAACAAACAAAAAAAGAAAATACAAGCACACATACATTAGGGGTGTCTCATCAGCTCCAGATTGTTTATCAGTACGCCGGCATCAATCCACTGTCCAAAGAAATGACTGTTAGATAAATTGGTGTCTCTAAATTGCCCTTGGGTGTGAGCATGGTTTTATGTCTCTGTGTTGGACTGGTGACCTGTTTCGGGTGAACCCTGCCTTTTGCCCATATGCTGCTGGAAATACCGGACACTGGACTCCTGTGACCCTGATGAATAAGGACATAGATTGAATTCAGTTAAGTTTGGAATGTTGGGGAAAAGCCAGTAGTACACATCATCCCTCAAAGCTTTGCAATACATACATTCATAGAAAAGATGTTCAGTAGATTCAATATCACCATCACAAAATAAACAAGTGTTATCATCAATGGCAAATCAAAGTCTAAGAAATTCCTTAGAGG
>NW_015153590.1:0-1323 GCF_000732505.1 Cyprinodon variegatus | reverse complement strand
TTAGTTTGATGTTCCTTGTGATTTTTGTTTCACTTGGATAATAGGCTCTAGACGTATCTAAACATGAGTTAAATCTCATATTGAAATCACCCCCACAAACAAATAAACCCTGAGCCTCTGAGGATATTAATTCGAGTATGTATTTATAAAATTCCCATTTGGATCCTGGTGGGGCATAAACATTTAGAATGGTTATCAAGACCCCCTTCAGGTGACCTCGAATGAATATGAATCTCCCTTCTGTATCCACCTTTGTATATATATACACTCAAAATTAATTTTTTTGGAAACTAGAATAGTTACACCTCTCCTTGGACCTTGATTGCAAGATGATGAATACTGGTTAAATCCGAATCTCTCCAGTTTACTGTGCTCTGATTGTGTCAAGTGTGTTTTCTGAAGAAGAGCTACTTCTATTTTCTCTCGTTTTAACTTGGCCAAGACTTTACCTCTTTTAATTGGACTACCTTAACCATTTACATTATATGAAATAAATCTAAAACTTTGCATTTCTGAATTGAAAATATTGCTTTAAGCCCCCAGGTTAACCTGAATCATGAAATACACCTCTACTGCCACAAAGAACGGTGGCAAGAACAAGAAAACACTGAACAATAATATCAGATTAAAACAACTGACCAGAAAACAAAAAACAGTCTTGACTTCCAAAAGTAAGGCCTGTAAATCGGCCTTGTGGCTCTGGTGGAGTGAGAGTGTAGAGGGAAAACCCCTTTCTCTTTGCAGTGAAAGAGGGCCCTCTTTAACCTCATAGCTGAAGCTCATGTCTGTCATCTCCCATTCCGTCCCGACATGAAGTTTACACTTTGTTGCCCATGTTTTGCATAGATAAAATTTAAAATTGTATAGTTTCGAATCACAATGTTTTGACAAAGCAGTTCTTATCACTGTTTTTAATTAGCATTAGCTAGATTTTTTTTATTTTTATATATTGGGTAAATAAGAAATATAAGTTTTAAAGCTTTAAAAGAAGAATCAATAACCCAATATAGTCAGTTCTGGAGAGAGAGGGGAAAAGCAGGCTTTGTTTCAATTTACTGTGTATCTGAGAGAGCAAATAACACATACCACCTATCAACAAGCAACTTCAAATTAAAGAGCATCGTTCTGTCATCTGAATGCCTGGAGCCGCTCCTTGTAGCCTCGCACTGCACTGGCTTTATCTGCATTACCTCGTCTTCCGCCAGTTTGCCAGGTTATCTGGCTTATTTGATCCAAGAGGGTGGTCGGCTTTTTCAAGACTGTCACCGGGAAGCCCCTCTCCGCTAAATCCGCCGTGGCCTCTTGCGCCGATCCGTAGGTCAC
>NW_015153589.1:7858-9513 GCF_000732505.1 Cyprinodon variegatus | reverse complement strand
AATCCATCAGTATCAATTTAGATTTATCTTCTTGGAGGATTTCTTTTTTTTTTTTTCCCAATTTAAACAAAAATCATAATCTTTTCACCAGTCCGGTCTTAAGACCTCTGCACCAGTGCTTTTCAGCCTCATTTTAGGATCCTTGTTAAACTATATGTGCACATTTATAGAAACCCAAGATTTATTTGCTCACGTTAGACATCAAAATAAGTTATATGTCTTAACTAATGGCATCTAGACTAGCATCTCCCTGTCACTTCTAGTATTCTCCTTACTCAGGGTATATTTGCTTCCAGCGGGGTCAGGTGGCTGTGAGTGGGCAAGCCTGTTCAATATTACATCATGTTCTTAGAGGAAACATCTCCCACTACCTGATCTTTGCCATGTGCAGAAGAAAGATGACATTTTATCCTGATATAGGAATCATCCTAATTAGATAAATTACTTGGAAAACATTAGTTCTGAAACACAACATGCAGGTAATATCAGGGTTTAACAGACTAACACATCATCAGTAATAATAACCGTAACACCAGGAACAAGCTCTACTGGGTTCTTTGTTTCTACTCTAAGTCCAGATGCTGATTTTCCTTCATTTCAACCACAGCCTCAGTTTCTCCATCTGAATGAGTTTCCATCCAGTCACTGAGAGCAGAGCATCAGACTGATGCTGCTGTCATCTGTTGGACCATGTTTAGATTGTTTTCCTCATTAGTCATGTTTTTAGCTCACTCAGCAGCAGGAGTCCCACAGCATCAATGCATGAGGCTGAAGTGTCCAGCAGGTGGCAGCACACCAGCAGAAACACAAAAAAAAACAGAAAGAGGAGCAGATGAAAAAAGCTGCTGTTGTGATTTTTTTATTTTCTTTCTTTCTAAGGATAGATTGTGTGTTTTGGCTCCAGACCAGTTTCTGTAGAGGAACAGGACAGGCTGCAGGTTAGCTGAGCTTAGAAACAAGAACAACCATTCAGAAAGGATGAAGAGCAGCAGGACAGCAGAGAAACCTGCTGAGAAAAACAGTCAGAGATGAATCCTGACTTTAGCTTTGATTTAAAGAAAACTGAAGTTATAAAAAAATCCTGAATGGAAAAATGGAAACATCAGAGACAGAGAGACGGATCAAATCTGCAGATAAAACCATCAGTAGGAATAAGCTGGTTGATAAGCTGCAGGTTGGATGTTTTAAAAGGTTTAATTTGCAAAAGATTTAAGAGGAAAAGATCAGAATGAAACTTTAACAGGTTAAATTAGCTTAAGAGAAAATTAGTTAATGGAAAAAAAAACCTGAGTAAACTTTGAAATAAACTGTTACCTAAAAGGTCTGATTATAATTTAAGACTATCAAACTTACATGGATGAGATTTAGTCTCAAAATGTTTCTGCAGTTTTATTTTAAAGCCGACAAATGAGAGAGGAGGAAATCAGGCGTATTTTGGAGCTGGAACAAGGAGTCGTGTTTTACCCTCTGGTTCAGCGGTTGAACAGCTTCAGGACGAGAGCTGGAACCATATAAAGACAAAACACGCTGCTGCTGCTCAGAGCGCACACACTGCAGCACACTGAGAGCGTTTGGCCGACCCAACAAGGGCATCCAGAGAGTCTACTGTGGTTCAGAGCTGCACTCCATCATGCTGAGGGACTCCTCCACTGAAT
>NW_015153589.1:0-1458 GCF_000732505.1 Cyprinodon variegatus | reverse complement strand
CTGTTCTGCCCCGGTTCTACAAACTGGTTCTTTAGTCACATCTTGGTTCAAACTCTCACTCGCAGTTAAACACCTCAGAACTAGATGATTCCCTGTGCTAGTGCACCTCTGATCATCCTGATAACAAAGGAAAGTTGGAGGCTTCAGTCGTCACAGAAGGACCGAACCCGTTAGAATGGGTTATTCTTTCACTGAGAGTGAGATTATTGGATTAATGGGATTATTAAGATTATCAAATCAGCTGGGATTAACCTGCCTTCACTTTTTTTCGTTGATCTCAGTGGAAAATATCTTAAACATCCAACCTAAATTCACCCTGGATCATCAGTCCAGATGTAGAGATGATCCACTTCTTCTCCTGCTGCTGGTTACTGAGATGTTGAACATGAAGATGGGGATGATGAGGATGAGGAGGATGATGATGAAGAAGATGATGAGGATGATAGAGATTATGATGTTGATGATTATGATGCTGCTGATGGTGATGATGAGGAGGAGGAGGGTGATGAAGATGATCAGGATGATAAAGATGAAAAGGTCAGAACACCCTGGGCTGCTGATTACAATACAGACAATAAATGTTTCAGAGAATGAGAATTATTCTAAATTATCTCTGAAACTCTGTCCTGATACCTGCTTGGTTTCTCCCTGCTGATAAATATCTTTTTATTTGTTAGAAAAATCTGTCCAAAGTTTTCTTTCACTGCTTCTGGTAACATCCCGTGAAGCAGCAGGTCTCCACAGCATTAGCAGTGAATGCCTCTGGTGCGTTTAAGGACGGCTCTGATTTACAGGCAAATTAAGGATTAAAATTTTGCAGAGTCTAAAAAAATGCAGAAGATGAACAGCAGAGATAAGGAAAGATGGGGGGACATGTCCCACATGTCCCACCTGTACATTACACCTGAATTATGTGGTTAAACTGCCTCACTAGCAGCAGTCATGGACCCCAAATAAGGCCAATTAACAGATAAGTCCAAATACAGCAGATTTTAGCTACTCCTTCCTGTTTCTTCTGTTTTCATTGGGTCTCTATCCAAGGAGGAAAAATGTGTTCAGGTGAATCCAGACAGCCTTCAGCCTGAGGAACTTTATTATGGGATGGAAGCACATATGAATGATGCTCGTCACAGTCACTGCTTACACACTCATGTACTGACCTTCATTTATCTTTTCTCTGAGGAAGCCTTCTGCCTGACCTCAGATGTCCATCGATCCTTCATTAAAGGAAAGAAGAAGAATCCCAATCTGAGCTGATCCTGGTCCAACTCTGCCCTCACCATGAATCCAAATGTTCTGATGTGTTTTCAGACCTTCTTGTTCTTTTCAATGTCTCCTTAACTATGGTTCCATCCCTGCAGCTTTAAAGCATGCTGTTGTGGCCCACGTAGTTCTCCTCTCTCGGCTGGCGGAGCAGGTCGGTGTTCACGGTCCTGCAGTGGTTCATCCTACCTGAGT
>NW_015153588.1:8083-9513 GCF_000732505.1 Cyprinodon variegatus | reverse complement strand
TAGGCGGGATGGCCGTCGATGTCCAGGGCGGTCGGAGGGGCGTCAGAAGGAGGGCACGAAGGTTTGTGACTACAGGTTTTATCTGGGAGACATGGAATGTGGGATGGATGCGCAGAGAGGATGGCAGGTGCAGGCGGACAGCAGAGGGGTTGATTATCCGATCAATCTTGTACGGACCAATGAACCGGGGTGAAAGTTTTCTGGACATGGCTTTAAGGCGAATGTCTCGAGTAGATAACCAAACCTCTTGGCCTGGGGCGTAGTCAGGGGCCGGACGCCTCTTGAAATAGGCGAACCTCTTAGTTGAGGCAGATGAGCGGGTGAGGGTGGTGATGGTCTCCTTCCAGATACGTTGGCAACGACGGATGTGATGATGAACTGATCTGACAGTGATCTCTCTCTCGTTTGCAGGGAAGAGTGGAGGCTGATAACCTATGGATACTTTAAAGGGGGATAAACCGGTAGAAGCAGATTTCAGGGAATTATGCGCATACTAAATCCAAGTCAGGAACTGACTCCAGTCAGTAGGATTGTTAGAAGTAAGGCAGCGGAGAGTGGACTCGAGTTGCTGGTTCATCCTCTCCGTCTGCCCATTTGACTGAGGATGGTAACCAGAGGTGAGAGAGGATTTACAGTTTAGAGCAGAACAGAAAGCTTTCCAGACCTGTGAGATGAACTGGGGACCACGATCTGAGAGGATTTCCTGAGGGATACCATGGAGGCGAAAAACATGCTTCACAAGGAGCTGAGCTGTCTGGAATGCAGTGGGGAGCTTTCTGAGGGGAATTAGATGACAGGCCTTGGAAAATTGATCAACGATGGTTAGAATAGTAGTCATACCTCGAGAAATCGGGAGACCGGTGACAAAATCAACAGCGATATGAGACCAAGGACCGGTTGGGACAGGTAGAGGATGCAGCAGGCCAGAAGGTGGTTGGTGAGAGGTCTTGTTTCTGGCGTAGATGGGACAAGCCAGAACGTACTCTTTCACGTCATTACGCAGAGACGGCCACCAGAATCATCTGTTTATGAGGGCGATGGTTCTGCTCACTCCAGGATGGGCCGAGAATTTTGCTGCGTGCATCCACTGGATGAGGTGGGATCTGACGGAAGACGGGACATACATTTTATTTGGAGGACCATTACCTGGGTCGGGTTCAGAAGCCAGGGCAGAGTTAATCAGATCAGTAAACTCCCAGGAAACGGCTCCAACTGTACATGAGGCAGGGAGAACAGGTTCGGGTGTCTCAGGTTGGTCGGTGGAAAACAGACGAGAGAGAGAGTCGGGCTTGACGTTCTTGGAACCAGGTCTGTAGGAAATGATGAGATTAAAACGAGAAAAGAACAAGGACCACCTTGAATGCCGTGGGTTGGATCTCTTTGCCGATTGAATATAAGCCAGGTTCTTGTGGTTAGTACAAACCAGTACT
>NW_015153588.1:4610-7425 GCF_000732505.1 Cyprinodon variegatus | reverse complement strand
TTTATTTTCCAATAGCCTCTGAAGGACTAAACGAACATGTTTCCTGTGGTCTGAGAGGTTCTTGGAATAGATCAAAATATCATCGATGTAGACAAAGACAAAAACATTCAAAAAATCTCTGAGGACGTCATTGACAAGAGCTTGGAAACAGGCAGGAGCGTTCGTGAGGACAAAAGGCATGACCAGGTACTCAAACTGTCCTAAGGGGGTCTTAAAGGCTGTTTTCCATTCATCCCCTTCTCTTATTCTAAAGAGGTGGTAGGCGTTTCTTAGATCGAGTTTGGTAAACACTGTAGCACCCTGTACAGGTTCAAGCGCAGAAGCCAGTAAAGGTAGGGAATATTTATTTTTGACGGTAATTTGATTTAAACCTCTGTAGTCTAAACAGGGGTGCAGGGAACCATCCTTTTTACCAACGAAGAAAAAACCAGCACAGAGAGGAGATGAAGATGGGCGAATTATTCCAGCAGCTAGAGACTCGTTGATGTATTTCTCCATGGTTTCATGCTCTGGTTTGGAAATATTATATAATCTACTGCTGGGAAGAGGAGCTCCTGGTAGTAAGTCTATGGCGCAGTCATATGGTCTGTGAGGTGGAAGAGACGTCGCACTGACCTTACTGAAGACTGGTGCCAGATCATGATACTCGGGAGGAACAGAAGTAAGGTTAGGAGAGTCCATCTCCCCCCTACCTCTAGGGGACTGAATAGCAGGAGCAGCAGAGCGAAGACAGGATTCGTGACAGGAGGTGGACCAGGATTCTATGTGGCGTTCAGTCCAGTTGATATGGGGGTTGTGACGTTCCAACCACTCGAATCCAAGCACCAGGGGAGAGCAAGCTGAAGGAAACACAAAAAATGTAAGTTCCCGGTGGTTTCCAGAGATAAGCAGTTCAAAGGGTTGTGTCTGATGAGTGACTTGATGAAGCTTCTTTCCATCGATAGCAGATAATCTGAGAGGCTTAGTTAAAGGAACAGTCTCAATTTTTAACTGCTGGACCAGGTCTGAATTAATCAGATTTCTTTCACAGCCAGAGTCGATGAATGCAGATAAGGTGAGATTCTGATTAGAGAAGAACAGAGTTGCAGGCAATAACAGATGAGGAGTTTTCCCAGATTTTAGGTGGCCCGTCAGACTCCTCACATCCTCTGACGGGCCCTGGCTTTTGATTTAGCCGGGCATGAAGCAATAAAATGACCAGTCTCACCACAATACAGACACAGTTTAGCCTTAAATCTCTGTTGCCTCTCTTCAGGGGATAGCCTAGTGTGTCCAACTTGCATGGGTTCGGCCTCCGTTCCCTCTGAGGAAGAGAAATTAGAGATTTGGACAGGCGCTGGGAGAGTCTGATCCTTAGACCTTGGCTTGGTACTGGGTTCTGAGGATCCAGAAAAAACAGAAGCATTATTAAATGCAGGAGATGAAACAGAAAAATTCAGTTCTCTTTGCCTTGAGTGATTTCTTGTCCGAAGTCTATTATCCAACCTGATGGTCAAACGGATTAAATCCTCCAAACTAGCCGGTTCGTCTATAGTGGCGAGTTCATCCTTAATGTTGTCATTCAGAGTCTTAAAGTAAGCACTCTTAAGTGCACACTCGTTCCATCCAGAGGCTGCGGCTTTAACCCGGAAGTCAATGGAGAACTCAGCTACTGTGGAATCTCCCTGTTTTAAATCTAGCAGGGCTCGGGAATCAATAGTTTTATCTGCGTCATGGTTGAAAACTTGAGAAAAGTCAGATATGAATTCAGAAAAAGTACATGAAAAGCTGGACTCAGAAGAGAACCTTGCCTCCGCCCATTTAAGGGCTCGTCCAGTAAGCTGAGAGAGAATGAAGGAAATCTTTTTCCTATCATTAGGAAAACTGCCAGGTGAGTGCTCAAAAAGTAAACGACACTGAAACAAAAATCCTTTACACTCTTTTTGATTACCTGAAAATCTTTCAGGAGGACTCGGACGGAACTCAGGAAATGACGTCACAGACGGTGACCTTAGTGGCGGAAGTGGTTCCGGAACAGGACGGACTGCAGGCGTAGCGTTAGCATTTGCCATGTAGCCAGCGTAATTCTGCAATACTTGGGTCTTATATTCAAGTTATAGAAGAACAGAGTTGCAGGCAATAACAGATGAGGAGTTTTCTCAGATTATATATATATATATATATATATTCATTCCAGGTAAAACATCAGAGGTCTCTGTCCAGAAGTGGGTGAGAAAAGTTTTTTGTTTTTGTTTTTTTTTTTTAGATATACATCTATATAGCTAGATAGAGAACACGGTGAAATCATCTTTACTCTCGACAAATTCCTCTTTTCCAGCCACTTTTGAAATTTGTATTGTCCTATTCTCTAGCTCTTTCTCCGCTTTGAGCTTCTTTTCCAAACAACTGCTTTATGATCAATTGCAGCAGTTCTGCGCAAATTATTTGTGTCAAAAAATGGTCAATTTTTAAACACCACAATGTATTAAAGAAATACAAATGTTGGGAACCAATTTTTTTTTTACATCTCTTTAATATGTTGTTCTATTCAGCTACACAAGCATCCTCTTTAAACTACTAAGAAAACTACTAAGAATTGTGCGATAAATGTGACTTTACCCGATACTTATGTACACCTTAGTAATTTATTGATATGCCGCACAATGTCCTCCGTTTTGGTGCTATAGAAATGGCCACCCTAGTTGGAAGACGCGCCAGCAGCACTTTATAGGTCTGCTGTATGGGACCACTTTGCATTTAGAGTGACCTACGATGACGGCGAAAAAAAAGTTGTGGATAAAAGTGCAACAGTGTACGAGCATTGTGCAACACGCGT
>NW_015153588.1:0-4577 GCF_000732505.1 Cyprinodon variegatus | reverse complement strand
CTTTACAAGACATAATAGATTTTCCTACAATCAACATATACCGAATCGAACCGAAAACCGTGACCCAGAACCGTGAACGGAACCGAGCCGTGGATTTTGTGAACCGTTCCACCCCTAATATATATATATATATATATATATATATATATATAAGTGTATACACATAGAGTGAGAGAAGTGTGTATATATGTTTGTGTATACCTGTATAAATATGTTTCTGTACATGGTAATAAAAAACATATATCAAAATGTCCTATCCTATCAGAATTTTCTATTTCTCTAAACTCCACTTAGCATATTTAGATACCCTGAACCATTTATTTAAAAAAAAAAAACTGTGAAAATTAATTAAATACTCAGAGAGTTAAAATCTATTAAAATTGATCCTGAGCCTGTTGAACAGATTATAGTGGAGCTGTTGACCGCCCCAAGATGGCACCCCCAAATGACATCAGCCCCCAAAGGTGAAAGCTATCTATGCAGGGTCTGCTCTTATATTTTGCCTATACTGTTGACCGCCCTAAAATGGCGGCACCAAATCACCTCAGTGCCAGTAGGTGAAAGCTATACATGCAGTGTCTGCTCTATTGGCCCTGTTCAAAGTCATGGGCTCCGTCCTCAGAGGCCCAGATTCGAAGGACGATTACGTCATAGCTTGGCGCCGAGGTCTGGTTGGATTCCAAGACTACTCGTTTTATTTTTTTTTATTTATTTTTTTAATAACTTTATTTCGAACAGTAACGATGACAAACTAAAACAATACAGTATAATAAAGCACAATATATAGTCAATCATAACTCATAACACTTTTATTAATATTTTCTTTCTTTTCTTTCGAGTTGCGATGTAAACAGATGTTTAGTTTATGCAATAAACTTCATAAAGAGAGAAAAAAAATCTAAATCCAAAGAGATCTACTATAATTACATATGTCGAATATAACAGAATTGTAATGAAAGATAAATTAATAAATAAAAATGATAAAAAAAATACAAAAGACACACACAAAAAAAGCCAAGTAAGCATTATTCTTTAATTTGTTTCGAGGGAGGGCTGAAATAAATTAGAGAGGTGATATGACAAACTTTTTGGTTTTGGTTTCCGAATTTTGTCCATGGAAAGATTTAGAAGATGGATCTCCTGTTTAAATAAATCCCAAATCTGCATTTATGTATATACATTTTAAAGTGATGATAATGCTATTAATAAGATATTCATCTCTTTTGTTTTTAGATAAAAGGCCATATAAGATAGGTTGTGATGAGAAGGGGGCTATGTTTATGAGTTTAATAGTCAGTAGAGTGTGCAAAGATTTGCACAATTTTTTGATAGGTTGACAGAGAAAGAAAAGGTTTTCTGTTTTTTCGCTTTAGTTACATATATAGCAGTTACCACATTCAATTTCAAATCTATTTCTAATAAGCTCATTTGAGGGGTAATGTTAGGAATCCAGTTTGTGTGGGTTGTGTTTTTGTGTGTTTTCCCTCCACCACCAAGTGGCGCCTGTTTCTCGTTGACCCTCTCACACACCTGCGGATGGTTGCCTCATTACCGGAGTGTTCTTAATCTGCTGACTGCCACTACCTCGACGCCAGAGTGTTTGCCAGTTATGGACCTTCTCCCCCTGAAAGGATCGTCTGAGCTTCAAAATGAGGTGGGGATTCAAACTGGAGGTTTGAATCCCCAAAGGATTGTTTGAGCTTCTCACTGAGCAGGGGATTCATCTTCACAAGAAACCGTTCAAGTACCATTAGAAATCTAAGTGGCAGTCAGCTCCTCCGTTCCTCTAAGAAACACCTCAACCTGGGTAAACCCTGTCCACCCTCCAACGAGCAAGTCAATTACTGGAACAACCCACACCGACTGGATTCAGAGAGAGACACCTTTTCTGGAAAAGTAAGTTCTTTCGTCTTTATTCCCATTTGCAAATTGAAGCTCAATTTTCCCACTGAGCCTGAACTACCCACTGGAACTTCCCCTTCACTTTTCAGTCCTGGTTCGCCGGTGTTCAGAGCAGCACTGGACCCTTCTCTACCAGTTCTCAATAAACCTGTTAAGCCTTCCCCTGGTCTTTCTATTTGGTTTTCTGCATGTGGGTCAGATCTTTGAATAAAATCATGACAGGTAAATATCATGTAGAGTTTTGAAATATATTTCTTTATATTTTGGTGGGAGCTCCAACTTTAAAAACTTTGACATTAAATTTATTTGGACTTTCTTTTCCTAGTTATCCATAAATTTCCTTCTAACCACTCCAGGATATGTCCGTTTTGCTAAATGTTGTCTTAAAAACTTATTATTGCATTTTTTCTCTAGTAAATCTAAACCATTTATTACAATATTCTGTAATTTAATCACTTGCTTTGTATCATAATTGTTTTTTATGAGCTGAATAAGTACATTTGGTATTATTTCATAATCTTTTTTTGTACAGCTTAGATTATATTTATGTATTAAATCTTCATATGTATTGCCATTATCATCCAATAAATGACTAATTGACCAAATTCCATTCTCCATCCAGTTTTCCATAAAAACAGACCTTTTCCGGTATAAAACAACTCTGTTATTCCACAAAGGAACATTAAGAGGACTAAAGTTATGTTTGAATGCCAATTTCCAATTTAACAGCACTTGCTGGTGAAATGCAGAAAGTTTTTTCAGGTAATTTATGAATCTCAAAATCCCATCTCAACAGGAGCTCAATACCACCAATTTTACTAAACACCAGAGTGGGTACAGCAAACCAGATCTAATGACCACTTCTAATAAAAGATAGTTGCCATTTTAGCTTTAAAACACCATTCATTATTTCAAAATCTATTGCTTTAATTCCTCCATCTTCATAATCTTTAACTACCTGTCCTTTTTTGATATAGTGATGTTTGTTTCTCCAGATGAAGTTGAAGTTTAATTTATTAATTTCTTTGCTATTTTTTTGTGGTATAGATGATGAGTATGCAAGGTAAATTCAATTCAATTCAATTCAGTTTATTTATATAGCGCCAAATTCACAACACATGTCATCTCAAGGCACTTTACAGCTCAACCAGATCATACAGTCAAATTGATACAAAGTTTTCTATCTAAGGAAAACCAGTTGATTGCATTGACTCATTGGCTCTTCTGCAATCTCTCACACTAAGCATGCTTTTAGCGACAGTGGAGAGGAAAAACTCCCTTTTAACAGGAAGAAACCTCTAGCAGAACCAGGCTCAGTGTGAGCGGCCATCGGCCGAGGCCGATTGGGGTTCAAGGAGACGGAAGCAGAGACACAAAAAGCAGCTGTAAAAGGCGGCCCCGTCCAGGAAACACACAGCCAGGCAGACGAGCTCCAAGCGAGCTCCCATGTCAGAGGATGAAGAGAGCACATCCAGCCAGTCACAGCACATCCACCCAGTCACAAATAAATAAATCTTGATAAAGTCTCATTTTGGTCAGTAGGGTTCTACCAAAAAGAGTTAGGTCTCTCTGCAACCAGTTGTTAAGTATCTGTTTACATGTGTTAAGATTATGTTCAATGTTTAGTTTGACTTTACAACTTTCAGTTTTTGTTACCAAATTCCCAGGTATTTGACCTCCAGTTTGACCTTTATGTTGTACAACGATTAATGAGAACATTCATGGATGCTCATTATTTTATTTTTTTTTTAAATTTAAATTCAATTATGAAGCTTTCGAAAATACATTAACTGTTTGGATGGCCAGAGGGATTTGATTTTCATTTTTTAAAAATAGAGTGGTTTCATCTGCTAGTTGATTTATGATAGTTGTCTGATCTCTAATTTTCAAGCCTTGGAGATTGGAGCTTCTTATGAAGATAGCTAAGAGTTCTGTAACTGTGATGAACAGCAGAGGTGACACAATACATCCTGGCCTAAGCCCTCTCTTTATGGTCATTCTTGGATATGTCCCTTCACCTAAGGAAACACAACTATTTATGTCTGTGTACAACATCTTGTTAATATCCAAAAACCTTTCACCAAAGTCAAAATGTTTAAATGTTTCAAGAATAAAAGCGTGTTCCACCATATCAAAAGCTTTCTGGAAATCCAAAAACAGAATAAAACCATCATCATCAATCAAATGGGCATATTCAATTAGATCCAGAACTAAACACATATTATTATGGATTGTTCTAGCTTTAAAAAGAAATAGATTGAGTAGAACTAATTATATCTGATATACCCACTTTTAATGTAGCTGCATTAACTTTAGTAAATATTTTATTATCTGTATTGAGAAGAATGATTGGTTTTAGATTATTCAGGTTCCTTTTATCTTTTCCTGGTTTAGGTATTAATTTGTTGACACCCTGCTTCATTGTTGTCATGAGTTCTTTATTCTACATGCTTTTCATAACTGCTTCAAAGAAAAACATTTTTATCTCTGTCCAAAAGAATTTGTAAAAAATTGCAGTAATGCCATCAGATCCAGGAGATTTATCTCATGCTACATTTTTTACAACACAGTCAAATTCTTTTATATGAAAATCTTCCTCATATATATCTTAAAGCTACAGTGTGTAATTTTCAGCGACATCTAACGTCCAGACTGCAGACTGCAGCAACATGAAC
>NW_015153587.1:7149-9517 GCF_000732505.1 Cyprinodon variegatus | reverse complement strand
TTTTTTTTTGTTTTGTTTTTTTTTTTTTGGGGTGAATTGTTTCCTGTTTCCTTGCTTTACTCCATATCAGTTGGTGGCGGTAATGCACATTTCAGAAGTTTGCCAACCGCCATAAAATCTCATAAGAAGAAGAAGCTCGAGGAAAAAATTTTTTGTCGAGTGAAAAGGAATAAAAGACAACAAAGAAACTGGAACTGGTGGCTGAAGCTGTTTTTTTTTTTTTGGTTCACCTTTTTGACCCTCGACCAAACTACCTCACACAGCATAATTATAGAGATATGATCTAAAATCGGTAGGTTCTACAGATCAAAGGTGTTACAATGGCCATGTCAAAGTCCAGAGCAAAACACTTTTAAAAACAAGACTTGAAAATTGTTGCTCACAGATCACAATTTGGGTTAAACAAATTGGTAAAGTGTCTAGATATGTGAGGGTGGCACAAACACGCCAGGGCAGGGAAAACTGTTTCCAAATCCCATTATTGTGTTAATTTGTATTGGTCTGTAACATAAAATTCTGAATGAAATAAGCTTGTTTTTTTTTTTATCCTTCTTTTAGGTCCATTAAAATGCTTCAGGTGGTTCAGCAAACTCACATAAATTAAAACCAGGCAGGCAGGGCAGCTAGGAAGCAGCCTTGGTATTAAACTCTACATTCTCTTTATGACTCACTGTAAATCCCATTTAATTGCACTGACAGAAGTACTAAAACCTTATCAGCTTATAGCGGTGGTCTTTTAATTACATCAGCATTTTAAGCATGTTTCATATATGTCTAAGTTTATGATTTTCCTGAAACCTGGAAGTCAGGGGCCCCTGACTCATTAAAACTATAATTTCTTTCATTGTGTAACATTTTTATGGTTTTCCTCCACCCCGTGTGACGCAAACTACCGGATCTCTCTGACGTTTCCCTAAACACAGGCTTGTATTTTACACTTTACCCCATCCGGAGTGTAAGGTCATTTTATTTAGTCTTGCTCTCTTTTTTTATTACAAGACATTGCTGGAATGCTGTGTCATGAATGACTAATTTGGTGATGAAACTATGGTAAGCTTTAGCAGTGGGTCAGTGTGTTTTTCAGGTCATTTAAGCTCTTTAGTATCCCAGACTCAGCTATGAAATTACCAAAACAACAAATTTCCCAACAGCTCTTGAATACATGACATGACCTCAGTGTGTTGATTTAGGCTCAGTTTCCCTGGGGTGAGGTAAGGCTGCCTCTTGGTAAAAGACAAACTAAACTGAAGACTAAAAATCAATATTGGAGCAACAGGGGGAGCAGATCCCATATACCAGAGAGATGTTATAAGAGTAGTATGTGGCGCTCTCTGCTGGCTTTTCTAAAAATTACAAGCAGCTGTTGGTGGGGTTTTTTAGGGTAAAGTAATGTAATACAGAAAATAAAACAGCATAAACTTAGTAGATTGGTGAGTTTAACCATATATTTTGAGGCCAAAAGATCTTCAACAGGATTAAATAAATAAATATATTTAAAAATGATGAAATTATGCTGGATAATATAAGTTAAGTCAAAAGTTAACTGAAAAATTCATTAAAAAAGCATAATACTGTTTTTTTTTTAATCTGCTATGTAGTTAGAACATGCTAATGGTAGATATAGTGGACATTCACACTCTGACAGAAATGGCCATAAAGTCAAGAAAGACGGGCTACAATTATTGTTCCATCCCAAATTTAATTATTCAATCATTGTCAAATGTGACATTATGAGGTTGTTTTGAAGTCCATTCTAAAATTATTCACCCATGGTTACCTGATGACTCAGCTATTTGCAAAGGTGTCAAGTAACAAACCAGAAATACTTTGTTACCTTACTTAAGTAGAAATTTTGGCTATGCATACAGTACTGGAGTAGTTATTTTTTGGACAATTTTTCACTTCTGCTCCTTACATTTTTTTTTTTTTTTTTTGCAATTATCTCTACTTTTCTACTCCTTAAATGTTAAAAATTGACTCATTTGTTTTCTTTCATTTAAGCTTATTTCATGGCCTGTTGGTATTTAAAAAAATCTAAATAAAAAATAATCATCAAAATAATTTGCTTCATCCAAGCAATTCATCTCTTTGTGGTTGGACTCGGTACTGCATCAACTTGTTTTTCACCACATATCAAAATAAATAGTTTTTCAAGATTATACAAAGAAAAAAAAATCTAACTGTTACCATTAGTGATACAACTAAGACAATTAAGTCTAATGAAGTTGCAGTATCATCCAGAATTGTAGAACATTTTTCCTTTAAAGGGTGGTGCAGTAAAGCATCTGTCCTTGACATTTTATTCCTGCCCTACTTTTACTTTTATACTTTAAGTAGTTTAAAAAAAATGGTACTTTAACACTTTTAC
>NW_015153587.1:4342-6138 GCF_000732505.1 Cyprinodon variegatus | reverse complement strand
CCTGTTGCTAAAAAGTGGGCTGAAAGCTTCACCACAGACCCACTTCGAAAAATCACAGAGACTTAGACAACTTTTATTATCAGACTGAATTCGTTTTGAACAGCTTTAATGAGATTTCAATTTCTTAAAGTGCAGCAGTGATCAGATGTAAACAGTGTGGGAGACAAAACATGGTGCAAAAAAACGCATTGATATTGAAGTTCAGAGCATACAATATATACGTGTAGGAGTCATAAATAAAAAGATGCTTTGATGTTTTTTTGTCTGAGTTTTTAGCTGTTATGGTTTTTATTTGTTGGTTTGGTTGTTTGTTTGTAGGGGAATGGATCAGTTAGATATGGGAAGAGTGTTGTAATTGGGCATATCACTCACCTGTGGGAGTGTCACTGGCAGATAGTGGTTGAATGGGTCACTGTATTTTTATGTTTTCCGCAATGCAAATCGCTGTAACCTACACGTTTGACAATTTATATTTTGGATGCGTTGTTCATACCTTTGATGTGAATAAAGTTCACATCAGCACCATATTGATCTCAGCGGATTCCTTTTTTGAACGAGCACGTCAGACAAGGAACGGTCCTGTCAGAGTTTGGTTGTAGTTTGTTGACCCAAATGCAGAGGCAGGGAGGCAGAGGTGATTTTCTTGTGGGTTTAATGAAGGGTTAACTGAACACAGAGGCAGGAAATCCAAAAATCCAACCATGAAAACAAAGTCCAAACAAACTGGAAACCAGGAATTCAAAACCCAAAAATCCAAACATGAAAACAAAGTCAAAACAAACCAGAAATCGTGGAGACATCAGAGGGGATACTATCACGAGGAGGTAGGCTCAGAGAGATGAAGTTGGATGAAGTTAGACGAGGAACCAGCACTGAAGAACTAAACAGAGAGAGTATTTAAAGGAGACTGAAACAAAGAGAGGAGTAATGAGCAGATTGGGAGCAGGTGTGAACAGAGCAGAACAGGAAAGGAGCTACGGAAAAAGGAGAACACAAGAGGGTAGCAGAGGGCAACAAACAAAAACCTGAAGACTGAAAATAACCAGAAAACACAACAAAATAAGAACCAAACCACTAAGACTAGAAAACATGGAGCAAAGCAAAACTGAATACTAAAAAAAACAAAAACATAACAGAACCAAGACTGAGACAGTAACTGAGAAATAACCAAAGAACACAACAAAATGAGAATTAAACCACTAAAACCAGAAAACAAGGAGCAAAGCAAAACTGAATACTCAAAAGAAAAAACATAACAAAACCAGAACTGACCTCAGCCTCTCAGCAGCTTTTTTTTGTTTCCTGAAGTTGCTGCAATATGGTGCAAATAAGCAGGGTTTTGGTTCGGTGTTTTCAGTGTGATGCAGAGTCTGTGACATGATTTAGATTTTTCTCAACAGTTCAGGTGTCTGATGGCAGTGGGGAAGAAGCTGTTTCAGAATCTCCTGGACCTGCATCGAATGCTGCGAAGCCTCTTCCCAGAGGGCCGCAAGGAGAACAGTCCATGGTGGGGGTGTGAGGGGTCATTGATGATGTTACAGGCTCGGGCACGCAGTACTGGGATGAAATGTCTTTAATGGAAAGAAGAGGAGCCCCGATGATCTTCTCTCCTGTTCTCACCACTCTTCTCACCTTCTTCTAGTCTGAGGCGCTGCAGCCTCCACACCACATAGTGAGAAAGCTGGTCAGAACGCTCTCTATGGAACAGTGTAGTTCCTATTTTCCTAAGAAAAAATAAGTTTAATCACATTAGAATGTTAAGATGTAGAATAATAGGAGCTTTATTGTGAAAGTCC
>NW_015153587.1:0-1298 GCF_000732505.1 Cyprinodon variegatus | reverse complement strand
CTTTTTTAGTAGTCAATTAATCATCAACTTGAGTATAGAGACTCTAAACCATGCCTTTAGCTGACAGAGCGACCCACTCAGAGCAGTTATTATACCAAGATTGTGAAAAATAGTATAAACTGTTTTCATTTAAAATTTAAAAAATGTTTTCGTCTGTCAATATTCGCTATTCAGAACTCCTCAAGTGGAAAAGTTTTAGTTTCACTTGGTTTGATTTCGTTTAAAAATCCTCTTTAATGAACCTTTGGTTATCCGATTATTAGTTGATTCATTTAAAGAAATAACAGATTAATTGATTTTCAAAATAATCATCAGTTGCAGCCCTACTTCTGAATCCTTCCTCCTTTTCTCATAAAATTGTAAGATTGTATTATGCAACTCTTACCATTAAAAACTATACAGTGAGAGCTAAAGCTATCTGGAAGCTAAGCTAATTGAAAACAGTAACACTAGAAGTGTTTGGCTGGTCCCCTGAGAAGGCAAAGTCGAAAGAAGATTGTCTACTATACATTGAATGTAGAGAGAATTGATGTGGAAATGTATGTTTATTTATTAGTAATGGCTGTTTATCTTTATTTGGAAAAAATAGACGTGTTTGCTTTTTTTCCTGTTGGTATGGTGTAGATCGTAGATCTTCTACAGGGGGTCCGTGACCCCTAGGAGGTCCACAGAGGTACTGCATGGGGGTTGTGAAAGTTTTGGTTGATCAGACTTTATTTTTTTATATTTCCCCTACAATTTTTTCTACTAATGTCTTTAAATCCACATTAACATGAATTCAACACACAGTTGTAAACAGATAAATGGAGGCAGAAGATGTCTTTCAGTCATCAATGCACACATTCAGCGACACATAGGAGCTCTTTAAAGCTGGGCACCATTTCATTCACAACACCTGTCCCATCAACCAGGAATCAGAAATACTTTAATAATCCCAGGGAGAAATTACTTTAATTACATGACTCCATATGTAATAGAGTGACTATAGGACCAGTTTGATATAACACAAATTCATACAATATATATAATTAGGGGGTCCCCGCTCCCTCTCAACATCAGTTCGGGGGTCCTTGGCCTGGAAAACGTTGAAGACCTCTGGTGTAGATTGACCCTGAACTGGTTCTTGCACTTATCCACCTTAGGCCATCCCCCAGTGCCAACTGGTCTCTGATGACCACTTCACCATAAATGTTCTGGCTAAAACCACTGGTTCTCTCATCATTAAAGGCTTTTCAGTTATTCACAACCAACTTGCTGTGCTGTGTGTCAAAGATGAGCATTTTTTGCTTCCTCCTCTC
>NW_015153586.1:8306-9546 GCF_000732505.1 Cyprinodon variegatus | reverse complement strand
TGAACTATGAACTGAACTAGTTCATTTTAAAATGTGTGAACTGAACTTTGAACTAGTTCACGTAGAAAGAGAACTTTCCCAACACTGCATTTGACCATGCACAATTTTTTGCAAATCGAATAGAAAAACATTATAGCATTAACTGACCTGTACTTGTTATTCAGTCTTGGTGTAAAATCTTGACATTGTATTTAATTACCATAACAATGTACATCATCAATCTAGCACATCTGTATTATTAGGCTCCATTACCACATTAATTTTGTTTTGTATAATATGTTATATTGAATGATTTATAAACTTCATTGACTTCATACTATGCAATGCGACTTGCCTATTTTTTTAATTATAAATTAAAGCAATCAACTGATGCTATGAAACAGCAAGTCTGTGTCAAAGTGATTATCTTATCTTTATTATAAAAGTCTTAAGTCCCCCTGAAAATGAGAACATCATCATAGTTTGATCCTGTAGCACAGATTCTTTACATTGCAACCCAGGGAGTACCAATATGGCGGCCGGTGGCTTCACTTCAACCCCGTACTACCAACGGGCTATCAGCAATCCAGGGAATAAATAGTAATCAGTGTCTCCATGAAACAGGAGCCATTTTGCCAGCGTTGGGGGGAGGTTAGATGAATTTCAGCTGATGACACTGTAGAGCTAAAAGGCTTTTTTATGGACTGAAGCAAACCCACGCTCTTGATCTTTAAAGCAATCATTGGCCATATTATGGATCGCAACTTTTAAACTGCTGTTCTGCAAAAATGACAAAAAAAAAAACTTAATTTCAAACATATTCAGCTGTATACAAAGTGTAGTCTCCCTAAACTAGACATTGAGTACAACTCAAACAAAAAAAGAACATTTAAGAAACATGACTTTACATTTTTTTTTCTTTAAGTTCATTTATGTTGCTTTGACTAATTTTGTCGAGATGTGCTTAAAGTAATTAGTTCTTTGGAGTGAATTAAATTCCATTATTGTTGCAAGCAACAAACACATTTTAATTTTTATCAATTTTGTTTCTATTTTAAGATAAAGTTCGATGAAGCGCATTCTTTAAAAGTGCTGAAAGTTCTCGATGTTAAAGTTAAAAATTCTTTTGTTAGAGCTCCTTTTGATTGTTGAGTTAAAGGAATAGTACACCCAAAACATGATTAGCCTTCATTTTCTACTCACCCCCATGCTGAACAACACTCTGGAGTACTTTTTTGATATCTCAAATGCATCTGGAGAT
>NW_015153586.1:4170-5403 GCF_000732505.1 Cyprinodon variegatus | reverse complement strand
TATATATATATATATATATATATATATATATATATATATATATATATATATATATATATATAGCATGCATGCACAATTTTTTGCAAATCGAATAATGGTAAGGTTTTTCTTACCATCTTCGTATCATTGAACTGGAACCAACTGATGGACTTGTTGAGTATTTCTCGCAGGTGATTGAGGTCCCAGTCATTCTTAGCCTTTTCATTGATGGTGGCGTTGAGGATGTTGGTCAGGTTTTTCCTCTGCTTCTTCAGTTCAACGTTTTCTATGGAGAGTTGGCTGAAGCTCTTCTCCAGGTCCTGGACACGCGACGAAGAGGCCGAGTCCTCGGTCTTCCCGTAGATCAGAAAGAGCACAAGGCTTACTATGATAAGAGACTGAATAAGCGAGGAGAAGAAGAAGATGATGCGCATGTAGTAGCCACAGCTCTTGCCCTTCGAGTGGTACTGCATCTTCTTCTGAGCTGCTGGACTGAACCTTTTGACCAGGGGAAGTAGCCTGAGCTTCAGCCTCCCTCCTCCCTCCCTCTGCTGTCTCAAACACAGAGATCTAATGTTCATACATCCCTTCCCATTAAACTAATGCTGTGGAACCACTAAAAAACTGCCCCGTTTTGACTTAAAGCTTATGTAAAAAAACCAAACATAGACATACCAAAGAAAAAAAAAAAAAGGTGTTAAAATCAAACATTTATTTCAAGTGGGGCTGAATTCATATGGGAGCAATATTGTAGCAAAATTATTTGCATGTGTGTGCGGAGAGCTGTTTGTCTGTATCTCGATTTGCGTGTGTTCAGCGTGATTTTGAAAATGTGTAAAATCACGCTGCACATTAAAGCGCCAGGTCCAGACGGGTTCCCTACTGAGTTCTATAAAGAGTTCTCGGACATTCTGGCCCCAACGTTCCACAGAATGCTGCAGAAAACTCAAGATAATGGCAAATTTCCAGTTAATATGAATTCTGCCACCATTAGTCTCCTGCTTAAGCCAGGCAAAGATCCTATGTTTCTGACCAGCTGTCGCCCCATATCCTTAATAAATGTGGATATTAAAATAATCTGTAAAGTTTTTGCAAAACGATTAGATAAAGTCACTCCTCTCATAATCCACCCAGATCAAACTGGTTTCATTAAAGGAAGGCAGTCAGCTGCTAACAGACTGCTGAATTTAATAGATTGTTCCTACAGCAAAAATCTTAAATCCTATATATTGTCTTTAGATGCAGAAAAAGCAT
>NW_015153586.1:0-2325 GCF_000732505.1 Cyprinodon variegatus | reverse complement strand
TCGATTCATGACTCATCCTTTTTTCGCATTAAATAACTCAAAGTAACTAATTAACATTTACTCAAATTACATTTTAAATGAAGTAATTTTGTACTTTTACTTGAGTAAATTTTGAGATGGGTAATTTTACTTTTACTCTGAGTAGAATTTAGGCAAAGTAAAGATACTTTTACTCAATTACAATTTTTTAGTACTCTTTCCACCTCTGTATCTATTTATATTATTTTTATGTCGTTTTGTACTCATGACACCATCTCACTTAAGTTTATGTTGTATTTCAGTTCGACTGGTTTTTCAGTGGCAAAGAAATTATAAGAAGATTTGCATTAAAACCAACTTCCCACCATCAGTAACAGACTCTTTATTGCTGTCAAGAAGAGGTGGAAGTGATCTTTGCTCAGGGACCCAGTGTGGCAATCTGTGGGAGTGGGGCTCGAACTCACAACCTCAGGTTGTTCCAAGCACTATGGCCTAACCACTACTCCCACACTCCCCATCTTTGTATAGGCTACTTGTTCTCTACAAGCTTTAAGTAGCTGAAATAAACCTTTTTGCAACTACACCTTTCTGTTAGCAAAGTGTTTTAGGTTCTTCTTAAAAGTGGTAGAACTGGAACATTAAGATTGACTTGTTAGTTAAAATGCAAGGTAATTGGGTACCTGCTCAGTCCAAACTTTTTTATTAAGGGTGGTGTTAACCACATTGGTCAGGTTGTTGTTCTCCTGCCGGAGGGCGTCATTCACAGCACAGAGCTGACGGATCCTCTCCTCCAGGTCCTGGACACTTGCTCCAGATACAGAGTCATGTTTATTCCCATGGATTAGAAAGAACACGATGCTGACTGCAAAAAGACGGTTGATTAGATTTGAACAAGAAAATAAAAATCCAACAAAGATGAACAGTTTTTAAGCTGCTGCTTGATTCCAAAGTATAAGTCTTTCTTCCTTTCCTCAAATACAGCCAAACATGATGAACTTGCATATCTTTCCTAACCATGGCACTAAGATCATGATAATTTTTAAAAATGTATTATTATTTTTTTATTGGTATCGTTATTTTGAACATGCAAGAGCGAAAAAAAACAAACAAACAAAAAAAAAAACATTGGAGAGAGAAACAACAAACACCGTACCTTTCTTTCCTGAGTTAATATACCTCTATTACATGTGCGAAAAGGAGTAGGAAGTGTCACACCTGCAGCTCGTTGCCTCATTACCTGTGGAGGGTTTTTAAGCTGCTGACTGCCACTACCTCAACGCCAGAGTGTTTGCCAATACAGGGTACTCTAGCCATGCTTAGTTTAGCAGAGTCTAACCTGAGTCTTTGTTTTGCCAGTTTTGGATATTCTAGCCAAGCTGTTTTGCTGAGTGAAACTGAGTTTTGGTCAACCTGAGTCTTAACTTTTTTGTCTTTGCCTCCCGGCAGGAAGTCATCCTGCAAACTGGATTTGTTCGGACCTTCTCTTTCTGGAAGGATCAACTGAGCTTTAAGCTGAGCTGGGATCCCAAACAGGAAGTTTGGATCCATTTTCCCCAAGAGGTCGTTTGAGCTTCACACCGAGCAAAGTTTTCATCTGCACCGCTGCCTATTCAAGTACCGCAGGAAATCTGAGTGGCAGTCAGCTTCTCCGTTCATCTAGGAACAACTAAGTAACCCCGTCCGCCCAACACCAAACAAGACAATCACTGGAACCTTCCCTCACAGACGGGATTCCATAAAGGACACCTTTCCATGGAGAAGTGAGTCTGCAACCTTTTCCTCCAATTCAAAACCAAAGATTCAGATTTCCCACTGAGCCTGAACTAACCGCAGTGTCTTCCCCTCACCTTTCAGTCCCGGTTTAGCAGTGTTCTGAGTAGCACTGGACTCATCTCATATTCTTAATAAACCTGTTAAACTTTTCTCTGGTCTCTCTGTTTGGTCAGACCTTAAATTAAATTATGACAGGAGGAAGTAAAACTTATGTACTCCTTCCCCTTTAAATCTTGTATTTCTTCAATTTACAATATTTATAATTAAGTTGCTATATATATATCCATATATATACACACCTACCTACACATATACATACATAAATATTTATACGCATATACTCTCATACATTAATACAAATAAACAAAACAACAAAAACTCAAACAAAACTTTCCACAATTATCTCTATACCTTCTGAAAATAATTTCTTTCTACATTTTTTTTTATGAATTGGGCATTGCTTTAGGTTCTCATTTAGTTTGTATCACAATTTAAATCCACGAATTGATAAACATAATCTTTGTTGTTCTACATCTATTACCTTAAATTGTACCCTCCCTCTTTTTCAGAGAA
>NW_015153585.1:7443-9549 GCF_000732505.1 Cyprinodon variegatus | reverse complement strand
CTTTATAAAATAGATTCTAATTTTTTACGTATTTTCTACGTATTCTTAAGCATTTTATTCTAACTTTGAGCAAATAAATTGATTACCGTAAAACAATTTCCAATAAGAAATTTGAAACCACAAAACCTTTTTTTTTTTTTTTTTTTTACATTTTTTGGACACCAAGAACTTCAGAGTGCACAGAGAGAAAGATGTACACCAAAATTGGCCCTTTAAACAAAATGTTTTATTTTACTGCAAAAATTCATTTCATCACCGTAACAGTAATTCAAATTTCAAAGTAAATTTGTTTGAAGAAATTCACAAAAGACAATGGGAAACAATGAGTTTGATTTTGGGTAAATGCAAAAGCAAACAAGGCGCAATAATAAAATTAAATAAAATATTTCAGAAGTAGAGCAAATATTCTAGTTCTTTTAACCCTTCTCATTAACACTGGTAAATGACAATGTAAGAGAGCCATTGTAGATAGTATTTTTTTTTTGTTTTTTTTAAATGTCAGAATCTAAAGTCAAGTTAAAGAAGTCAAAAATGTACTACAAAAAACATAAAATTTGACATTAAAATCAGAAATGTTTGAGAAACAAATGTGGAGCTTTCTAAGTTTCAAAAGTCACAAATTTACTTTTATATTCTACAAAATCTGAGATTGTTTTGGTACAATTTTTTCCATCCTTTGTTTCCATCTACAACTGCCTTAGTATGCCATTGTAGCTAATAAATCATTGAACTTTCTTTTTGTACTTGGCCCAGATTTCTGACACCACACAGAAGTGTCTTGCGGATGAAGAGGTAGGCAGTGGTTCAGGAATAATTTCTTTGATGTCATCAAAATATTACCACAGATTCTCACCCGCAAATCTTACTGATGGGATGTAGAAGCGATTGTCTCCCGCACAGCTCATTGTATCAACCTAATAGTGTCCACTGGCAATCTGAATTAATGAAGCAAAAAAAATACTTTATCAACTGCGTTTGTCAACGACAATTTGATTATTACATGATCATTATATGTTGATAATCTGAATCCAATACTTGCACACCTGATTTAGCATTTTCCATTCAGTTTTAAACCTACCTGTGGTGCGCCAGGATAGAGGTCTCATAGTCGACCCATGTTCCTATTTTGATGGTCACTTCAGATTCCCTTTGCGTGAAAACAAACTCCTTTGGAGAGAAGCAGTCACAAGAGTGACGACAGAAGCATGAGACCTCTCGAAATCTAATATTTCCTGGTTCAATGGCAACAACCTGGGGAGAGATGTTTAGTTGTATCTGCCAAGCCATAAAAAGGTCAGGTCTATATAATTTTTTTGTTGAAAAAAATGAAATCAAGCTAAATAAAAAAGCCAAGCAAGATAAAAATGAGTGTGAATTGGTTTATTTGGACATGTGGGTGCTTAACTGGTGTATTGTCATAGTTCCTGGGACTGATTTCAGGAATGGAGGAACGAGTTCCCCACATGCAGCAATATTGTCCTCTGTTACTTCAAAAAGCCTAACAGATTGGTGCTTTGCCAGATTCTCCAGTAGAGCAGAAGGATTTGGGATGTCTGTGCCATAGGCCACCACACAATCTGCGAGGTTTTTAAGAACACCTCCAACTCCATCAGGAGCTCCCTTCCGATGAGAGGCCTCAGTGAAGTTCCACGTCACAGTCTTCAACCCTTTCTACCTTGACGTAAGGTAGAATGCTGCCTTATTCTGATACTGAGATGTTGGGCCATCGGACAGGAAGTGGATATCTTTTGCCGGGGGGGGGGTTCGGGGTCTCTCTCACTCTCTCTCTCTCTCGCTCCTTTGTCCCAGCCTGGCTGTCTGCATTCTGAGTCCAGCACCTACCTCCTCATAGTAATAAATAAAACATCATCTATGGCTGCCGGAAATGTCCTCCTCAATAAATCTTGGATGATTAAAATACACCAAACTTCCAAGAAAAAAAACTCGGAAACCTGACTTAGAAAAATATTGACAAAACAACAACTCTGTAGATACCTCTTTAAATGTTCAGCCTAACAACATCACAACATAACAAAAACTGCTGAGTTGACCTCAACCTCAATATGAAGTTCCACTGTCTTCCTTTTTATTTATTCGGCACTAATC
>NW_015153585.1:2904-5030 GCF_000732505.1 Cyprinodon variegatus | reverse complement strand
TGTACACCTTAGTAATTTATTGATATGCCGCACAATGTCCTCCTTTTTGGTGCTATAGAAATGGCCACCCTAAGTACAGACCATGTAATGTGTCCTTTTGGGTTTCTAAACCAAGTCCATCTATGCATTTATTTTCCTTGCATAGTCAGTTTGAGGTGCTAAGAGTGCTAACAGGCTATTAGCCTTTTTCCTAAATATGCTAACACCACTATGGCTCCTCTTTAGGTGCATAATTTAGAAAACAATCTAAACTTTAGCATCATTTAAAAACAAACTAAAATTCGTTGCTATAGTAACAGTTTCCCAGACGTTACTTTGTTGTAGCAACGCTGGAAAGTTCTGGAAAATTCCAGCCCTGGCACTGCCTGCTCAGCTGATAAGAAGGCTGAAATCCCAGCAGGAAACACCACGACGCCGTTCAGGGTTTAAATCCAAGCGCGGAAAGGAAATCAGTCTCTTTCCCTGGGTTTTGGCGCCTGTGAGGAGAGGCGCATTTTCACGTGAAATGCTAAAGAAAGGTAGCTGCAAGACGTCTAAAAGTAAAACCCATCCACTTTTCATTTGACGCTTTAATGAGGTGCTGCGCTTGGGTGAGAGACAGATAAGAGTGAAATCTTGATCTAATCCTGATTTAATCTGTGCTGGTCATAAGAACTTTGGTTTAATGGTTGAAATAAGACTGATGTGAAAAGCTGCAAGTGTTATTTTTTCTTTTCTTTCTATTATCTACATCTATTGTTACATGTCAGTCTCCATCTGCTGAGTTTAAACCTGCCAGCAAAACCTCCTCCTTAGTCTCCATTTGCAGAGTTTAAACCAGTCTGCAAAAATTCCACCTCAGTCCCTTTCTGCAAAGTTTAAATCAGGCTGAAAAACCTCCACCTCTGTCACTATCTGGAGAGTTTAAATCATGTTGTAAAACCTCCATCTCAGTCCATTTCTGAAGCGTTTAATCCAGCTTGAAAACCTCCAGCTCAGTCTCCATCTGCAGAGTTTAAACCAGGCTGCAAAACCTCCTCCTCCCTCTTTTTCTGCAGAGTTTTACCCAGCCAGCAAAACCTCCACATCACTCTCCATCTGCAGAGTTTAAACCAGCCTGCAAAACCTCAATCCCAGTCCCTTACTGCAGAGTTAAAATTAGGCTGTAAAACCTCCACCTAAGTCTGCATTTGCAGAGTTTGAACCAGCCTGCAAAATCTTATCCTCAGTCCCCATCTGCAGAGTTTAAACCAGCTTCAAAACCTCCCCAGTCCCTATCTGCAGCGTTTAAACTAAGCTGTAAAACATACACCTCAGTCTCCATTTGCAGAGTTTAACCCAGCCCGCAAAACCTACACCACAGTCACCATCTGCAGAATTTAAATCATGCTGCAAAACCTCCACCTCAGTCCATTTCTGCAGAGTTTAAACCAGCTTGCAAAACCTCCACCTAAGTCTGCATCTGCAGTGGTTAATCCAGCCTGCAAAACCTTCACCTTCTTCTGCACATGCAGAGTTTAATCAAATCTAGGGTGGAGGGCGACCTGTGGCATATTTGGATGGAAGCTTTTTCAACTGAGGTAAATAAATTTCATTTCATATTCCTGTAATAAAAAAGGAGCCCTTCAAAAGTCTTTCAATTTTTTATTTAGGATTCGAGAAAACAAATCCTTTAATTCTTCCTCTCCACCCTTCCACCGTCTTCCTTTTTATTTATTCGGCACTAATCAGAATTACAGGGAGGCCATTTTGGAATCTGAACTCCTTCTACACAGACTTCTTGAAGCTTTGTTATCTTTAAAAACTGGAAGTCTGAAGCTAAATCTGAAATATAAGGCTACATTTGGAAGGTTAATAAACAAAAAAAGAATTTCAGATATTTCCTTAATGTGAAGTACAGACCATGTAATGTGTCCTTTTGGGTTTCTAAACCAAGTCCATCTATGCATTTATTTTCCTTGCATAGTCAGTTACGAACCTGCGAGCGGTACTAAGATATCCAATGATATCTGATGAAAGATCACGTGACATGCCGTCTATAATGTGACGCTGAGCATAACATTGAATGTGGATTAAAAGGGATATTCATTTATACAGAATACTTTCAGGGGCATACACGTCTGTAATTGTGAATAAAGACTTTTTAA
>NW_015153585.1:0-1554 GCF_000732505.1 Cyprinodon variegatus | reverse complement strand
AAACCTCCATCTCAGTCCATTTCTGCAGAGTTTAAACCAGCCTGCAAGACCTCCTCCTCAGTCCCCATCTGCAGAGTTTAAACCAGCCTGCAAAATCTTCTCCTCAGTCCCTATCTGCAGTGTTTAAAGCAAGCTGCAAAACCTCCTCTTTAGTCTCCATTTGCAGAGTTTAAATCAGGCTGCAAAACCTCCATCTCAGTCCCTTTTTGCAGAGTTTAACCCTGCCAGCAAAACCTCCAGGTCAGTCCCTTGTCTGTGGAGTTTCAGCCAGCCTGCAAAAACTGCACCTCAGTCTCCATCTGCAGAGTTTAACCAGTCTGCAAAACCTGCCCCTCAGTCCCTATCTCCAGAGTTTAAATCAGGCTGAAAAACCTCCACCTCAGTCCCTATCTGGAGAGTTTAAATCAGGCTGTAAAACCTCCACCTCAGTCCATTTCTGCAGAGTTTTACCCAGCCTGCAAAACCTCCACATCAGTCTCCATCTGCAGAGTTTAAACCAGCCTGCAAAACCTAAATCCCAGTCCCTTACTGCAGAGTTTAAATCAGGCTGTAAAACCTCCACCTAAGTCTGCATTTACAGAGTTTAAACCAGCCTGCAAGACCTCCTCAGTCCCTATCTGCAATGTTTAAACCAAGCTGCAAAACATACACCTCAGTCTCCATCATGCAGTGTTTAAACCAGCCTGCAAAATGTGAACCTCAGTCTCCATCTGCAGCGTTTAAACCAAGCTGCAAAACATACACCTCAGTCTCCATCTGCTGAGTTNCACCTCAGTCTCCATCTGCTGAGTTTAAACCAGCCAGCAAAACCTCCACATCAGTCCCCCTCTGCAGTTTAAACCAGCCTTCAAAACCTCTGCCTCAGTCCCTATCTGCAGCGTTTAAAACAAGCTGCAAAGCATACACCTCAGTCTCCATCTGCTGAGTTTAAACCAGTCTGCAAAATATCCATCCTAGTCCCTTACTGCAGAGTTTAACCCAGCCCGCAAAACCTACACCACAGTCTCCATCTTTAGAATTTAAATCATGCTGCAAAACCTCCACCTCAGTCCATTTCTGCAGAGTTTAAACCATCCTGCAAAACCTCCTCTGTCCATATTTGCAGCATTTAATCCAGCCTGCAAAACCTCTACGTCATTCTCCATTCGCAAAGTTTAAACCAGCCTGCAAAACCTCGTCAGTCCCTATATGCAGTGTTTAAACGAGGCTGCAAAAACCTCCTCCTCCCTCACTTTCTGCAGTTTTACCCAGTCTGCAAAACCTCAATCCCAGTCCCTTACTGCAGAGTTTAAAATGATGCTGTAAAACCTCCACCTAAGTCTGCATTCAAAGAGTTTAAACCAGCCTGCAAAATCTTATCCTCAGTTCCCATCTGCAGAGTTTAAACCAGCCTGCAAAACCTCTGCCTCAGTCCCTATCTGCAGCGTTTAAACCAAGCTGCAAAACATACACCTCAGTCTCCATCTGCAGAATTTAAATCATGCTGCAAAACCTCCACCTCAGTCCATTTCTGCAGAGTTTAAACCAGCTTGCAAAACCTCCACCTAAGTCTGC
>NW_015153584.1:7455-9573 GCF_000732505.1 Cyprinodon variegatus | reverse complement strand
TCTTTCTTTCTTTCTTTCTTTCTTTCTTTCTTTCTTTCTTTCTTTCTTTCTTTCTTTCTTTCTTTCTTTCTTTCTTTCTTTCTTTCTTTCTTTCCTTCTCTCCAACTTACTTATAATTTTTTTTCCAACCTATTTTTTTTATTGCTATTTCAGCATTAAATAAAGACAAGATAGATCTTTAAGTGTTTTTAATCCACATAATCTCGGTCTATAAATGCTGGGATTTTTTAAAAGTATCAAATTAACTTTTCCGCTGATAGAAAGGCCTTATACTTTTTTATGCCTAAAATTATTAAGAATATTTTTAGCAATTATGAAATTAAAAGCAAGGACATTTTTATTAAGGAAATCTACAGTGATTTTGGATTCCTAAAATTTCACAAACTTCAGTATACCTAATTGAAATACAAAATAACAAACCAACAAATATTGATTTAGCATCTAATTTAAAAGTATCTTTATTCAGTCCCCTTTACTCTGACACCCCGAAATAAACTAAATTGGTAATTTCTAAGGTTGTAATTGTTAAAAAAAAGACTGCATTTGTAAAAGCAAAGTTAGGTTCTAAAACAATATTTTGGCAAATTCAAAAGCGTAGTTATCTTGTAATCTAGAAGGTGTGGATTTTATTTTAGGTTATCAGCATGGCCATGTGCTCCTTGGCACTTAATTCAAGTTTCCTACCAATTTGTTTATCTGTATCCCAGTGCGTGCCCATTTGTGACTGCGACTTAGTGAGTTTACCTTAGTAGATCGAGCTGCCACAGAGAATCAACAAAGCTCCTTTGTTAATTTACGTGGATCCATAATAAACCAAGGAGGCATTTCAGTATAAAGAACCAATATTCCTGCCTCAAAGAAAACTAAAATACATATTGATCTAACCAACGTGACGTCATCCTCCCACAGCAGTGTGTCGCAGTGAGCTTATTGCAGATATTTTTGATTTATGCCCAATATTGAAGCGTGGTCTGCTCTATGTTATTCCACGCCACAACACAAGAGGCACAATCCTGAACTAGCTGTGGGTATAGATACGTCCGAGGCGGCGAGGAAGTGGAAAAACCCAAGGGGCAAGTTTGCACGACAACGGAGGGACATGAGGGCGAAAAAAGAGCGGGGATCCAGATGGCAAAAGGGTCCCAGCATTCTCGCAGTTGTATCATGTCAGCCAAAAAGAGGGGGAAGTTTTTCTAGCTAAACAATTCAGATTTCCGATGATTTTTGATCATTTCATGTTTTACTGCTGTTTAAAAAGCCACCCAAGTGAAGCTAATTAAATCCACTGATGGCACAAGATGCGAACATGCTTTAACCTGTTGTTTATAAAGGTAATGATAACTTTATATATAATAACAGAACAACACATGGCAGAAGGAAATACATTTGAATAAATATTTGTCATGATCTGGCCTGTTTGCTCCTCCTTAATTAGTAATTCCTTTCACCTGTTGTTTTTCCTCCCTGCCTCAATTATAATTTATTCCTCTAACCTGTTTCCTCTTGGTTATATTCAGTTCAGCCTGAGCATTCAGTGCCAGATCATTACTTGTCTTTCTGTTAGTCTGTCCGTTCAGTTTTTAGCTTGGTTCATGTTCTGGATCCTACACTGGAAAAAAATCTAAATCTAGATAAGTTGTGTTTTCCTAAAATAAGTGTATTCGTTCTTGGATTTAGTAGGTAAAAGAGAGATTTTGCCAATGGAACAAGACAATTTACACTTACAATTTCCAGTGTAGCAGCCAGTGGAAAGAGGGTTTTTGTGTTTGTCTCGTCTCCTGATCGTCCACTGTTCCTCCCCTGCGGAGTCCTCTGGGTTTTTGGCTCTATGGCTCTGTTCGAAAACCTAGGACGTGTCCTCCAAGGACGCGGTCTACCTAGACTGGATCCTTCGAAGTCCTTGAAAATAAGGAGACCGGAAGAGTTTAGGCTGTGAATTCGACCAGGTCTACCCTTCGGCGGGTTTTACCGCCGTATGCTCTGTTGCCTAGCAACCGTAAACGTTGACACACAAAGCAGGAAAAGAATGAATACAGAAGTTTTCAAAACTGTTTATTTATTTTTTATTGTGAAGTGAACAAAGACTACACTCACAAGAATCCAGAATGGAATAAAGGT
>NW_015153584.1:0-2761 GCF_000732505.1 Cyprinodon variegatus | reverse complement strand
CCACTACAGAGTCTGAGATTGGGCGGTGCCCAGCCCCCCCGCCTGCAGTGTCCGCGAGCCACAGCTCCGCTTTAGTTTTTGTTTAATAAACCTTTTTGAACTTTCCTACTGACTGTCTCTCCTTGAATACTGGGTCCATCTGTCCTCGGTTCATGATACATATGAAATTTTCTGTAAAGGTTGAATCACTTGAATTTGTTTATTTGAAGCTCTTAGAATGCTACGGGCAGTGATTTTGTATTTGTTTACAGTTTAACTGGCATGTCTGTGTAATTCACTTGGTGATAAACAACAAGTGTAACCAATAAAATAACACTTTTATTCAAAAAAAAAAAAAAAAAATGTTTCAAAAGAATTAGCTCGGCCGCTGTATTTGCTCATTGTGTTCTGTCAGGTGAGCATACCCCGTCAGACCAGCATACCTACAGTCAATACCCATGCATCACATTTTTGTTTATCCCTTTAGTTTTGGACGAGAAATAGATTTTAAACTACTTAAAAGTGTTTGTATCTCTTTAGTCATGTAAAAAAAATTTAAAATCATTTAATGTCAGATCCCCATACACTTCAAAAAACGCCAGAAAGTGATTAAATTGTTTTTTTTTTTTGTAAAAGACTAAAGTGATACATGCCCGTTGAGGTTGTTTAAAGTTTATTTTTTTGTACAAAACTAAAGGGGTAAACGGGGATAAACTAAAGGGTTAGACAGGTATTGACTATGGGTATGCTGGTTTGACTGGGTATGCTCCTCTGTTAGAACACCGGCATAACTGTTGTCACAAATCTGAGATATACCTAAAGTTACATTTGGTTTAGTTCCTAATGTAGCAAGAGAAATGTGATGCAACAAAAATAACATAGGGATCTATCTAAATTCAGATGTCATTGGGCTAATAGGTCCGAATTTTATATGCATTTTAATGGGAAACTACGGTATGTAAAATATTGCCTCATACTTTTCTACAGACTAGTAAGTCAAAGCTATTTTTCTTGCTCTCTATTTAAATGTAAAACCACTCAGAAATAGCAGCCAATGGCTTCATTTTAACTTTCACAAACACTTCTGGAGAGGCATCTGGTGCTGCTGGCACACTGGACCCCATCATGAGGAAAGAGGAGGAAGTTTTGTCTCTGGCTTTGGGCTTCTGTTTTCAAGGTCACAGCTGCCTCTATGGTGGCCCACACCGCCATGTCTGGCACCAGTGTGCTGCTTGTGTCCTCTGTTGCCGTCCTGTCAGATTTAAGCGTCCTACCTTCCTTCTGATGGCTTTTTCAGCCATCTTGTTTGCACATGTCATCAACCCAGCACAGACAAAACACATAGAGTGGGGGGGGTGGGAACCTATCCCAGTGGGAGAGAGGGATTACAAGCAAAGGTGAGGAAAGTGAACCTGCGACATAAATATGTATCTTACACACCAGTAGCAGAGGCAAGAGTAAAGATACAATCTGTTTATTCAGTTGTTGATTGAAGAGCAATAGATGCTGGAGCAACAAGGCATCTTCAGATCTTTTCAGTTGTCTCGTGGACACAAAGAGGCAAAGACATTCAAAAACTCAGACACAGCAGGCACTGACGATAAGGTGTATCACCCAGCTTTGCAAAAGAAAGAAGAAAGCAGGCATGTGAACAGAGCGCAAGTGAAGATCCTTGCACATTTCTTTTTCATGATCACTGTTATGTGGGCTTGGCTGAGCACCTGCTGTGGGGAGATATTGACTGCAGGAACAGGAAAAGTGGTTAATGGAAAGTAGGGTGTGATGGGTGTGTGTGTATGTGTGTGTTTTGGACAGTGATTGTTGTCAAACCCTCCCATATTCCTTAGTATGGATGCTTAAAGATGTGATTCCCCCCCGGCAGGAGACAGTGCAGAATATTGTCTGAAGACATGGGAAGAAACGCCGGGCCAAAACACATCAAGACTGTTTCATGTAAGATATGAAATTTGCATTGAGCCTTTTTAAATGGGGCCCTTTATGTCTGAGAATGACTGACAGTCATAATAGCCAGTTTACACTCAGACAGAGGAGAACAGGAATGGGCGCAGAGCCAAACCTGGTTTCTTCCTGAAAACACAGCCAGTGAAATAATGTGGAGAGGAAGACTGGAATACTGCAGTTTAACCCTGCATAGTCTGGACGTAGTATACGCTCTATATGCTGGTTATTGCAGTCTTCATAAAATGAAAAAAAGAAATAGATATGCATTAGTTGCAAAAGTCAAACCGCTTTAAGGACATCGTTGTCTCTAACTATGAAGTAACAATGAATTAAACACAAGGAGGAGATTATGACAAAAAAACAACAACACATATATAGCTCACTGAATTTAAGACAGGTGACTCAAAATCGTACAATGCAGTATTTAAACTTGAAAAATTTCACCCGATTAAACAAACCAAAGTTCCCCCCATTCGGAGGAGGTCTTTGTCCACTTCCAAACAGACTCTGGTTTGACACAAATGCAAAGAGCTGTCTAGACTTCACAAGCCACCCTATTAATAAATGTTCTTATATAGAAGTCAGCAATAGTGCTGCAAGCTTGCCATAGATGTTCATCGACTTAAATAGGTCCCTCTAGATTTTCATAATGGTGCAGAGATGACAGCCTAATCCTGAATGTGGAGAAGACGAGGAGATTATCGTCAACTTCAGGAAGAACCGGCCTATGGACAGCGGAAACATGCAAGAGGAGGAGAGTTTAGTGTCGGAGGTCGTGGATGAGTCTCCTCCGTCATCCATTTTTTATTTAGAGGAGGAA
>NW_015153583.1:8427-9604 GCF_000732505.1 Cyprinodon variegatus | reverse complement strand
TCATAAATGTGAAAAGGTGGTGTGAAGGAAATGTTTAAGGGGAATCAATCCATTTCTGTAAATAAAATTGTAATTTCAAACTTTTAACCTGTGTATTAAAACACTCTTATTTATTTTATTGATTTATTTTGAATACAAATTTAGAACACAAATACTAATAGCTTACAACACAGCCTTTAAAGAATATATATATACCTGTTTTAAGGTTTACATATCCACAATGAGTTTATATCGCACACTGGAACCATTTCAGTCGATGACATCATCACTACTAATGCGTTGCATTGGGAAAAATGTCAGCCGTCAAATTGACGGCCAGTGGGAGCTCTTGTATCTGAATTTTGGGAGTCCTAGTGTTAATAACATCTTGGAAAATATTGATATTGTTGTTTTTATCAACAAATTAATTATTCCGATCTGAACCACTTCTGTTTAGATAGTGTTTTAAATTTGGATAAATATCAAAAAGCAGGACAGCAGAATGATCTTCCCACCATAATAACTGCCTCTAACCTTTCCTGTATGTCTGATTATATAAACTGGTTATTGTCCTTTTCTTAATATCGTGTTCTTTTCCTGAACTCTCCAGCTGCTTCAGCAGTTGAAGCGGCTTATTTGTGATCTGTGTCGGCTTTACAATCTGCCACAACATCCTGATGTGGAAATGCTGGACCAGCCTCTACCCGCTTGCCCCATCACACAAGAGCGTAAGGTAGGCCCAGAAACCCAGAGCTCTGTGCCTGCTTTCCTCCACATAATAAAGACGCTATTTGTTAACTTATGTTGTTTAACTCTACAACAGCATGGGCCAACAGATGAGGTGACCTCTGAAGAGGAAGAGGAGGAGGAAATGGGAGAGGTTTCTGACTGTTTTATCAAATTCTGCTTTTGAAATGCTTATTTACTGAGGCTGATTTCCTAACTTGCTTTTAATGTGTCGCAGCAGGACATAGATCTGGACCAAGACCAGGACCTCTATGACATGAAAGAAGAGGAGCCCCCAGAGGGAAAGAAATCTGAAGATGATGGAATAGAAAAAGAAAATCTTGCCATCTTGGAGAAAATACGTAAAAACCAGAGACAAGATCACTTGAATGTGAGTCCCTCTTAGGCAACGTTCCCACCCCAGCCTGAAATGACCCAAATCCGATTTTTTTTTTTTTGCCCCATATGCGAC
>NW_015153583.1:4420-5607 GCF_000732505.1 Cyprinodon variegatus | reverse complement strand
ATGCAACTCTGGTTAAAGGCAAAGCCAGAGTCCAGTTTGGAGCCAATAAGGTATCGTGTCCTCCGAGGTTTTTTAGAGAACTTAAGTGAGCAAATCTCAAGGAAAGCAGAAGAGTTGAGGTGTTTAAAGCAATGGTTGCTTAGTAAAGTTTAGAAAAGTGCTGCGAAAACTGCTAATAGAACTGCTGTTAAAGGTGCTGTAGATCTTGGAAAAGCGAATCCAGCAAGCTTTATTTTTGAACATAAACAACCATGCCTCTCCCTTCAGACCACGCCTCGAACCACGCCTTCAAAACGCATGAACGCGCACGCCCTCTGCAGCGCGTAGCTGATCTGGGAGCTGGCAGGGAGACAGACACAGCACTGCTGATGCAGAGCGCTATGATCACTCCTCTGAAACAGTTTATTAACGCCTAAATTAACTTCAAATGCCGAAATCTGCCGGCAAAACATGTTCGCTTTCATTATCCTGGTGCCAGCAATTTGGATTACTTACATAAAAAAGGCCTTCCAGCCGCGGCAGAAAACGGCAAAGAGGCGACCGGGCCGTAGGCTGCTGTTGTAATCTTTGAATGCAGGATAGTAATCTGGATGAACTGACTGCACAGACCATGTTTTCAGGAGGACTTTCTCACTTCAACATAGATTCTAACTACTTTTTACCCGCTGATCACAGCCAATATAGCTGCCATTGTTCCAGGCAAAGAAAGGATAGGGTAGCTCCGCCCAACACGCATCAGACCAACTTTTCTACTGCGCAGCCAGGGCAGCAAAGATGCTTCAGTTGCGCATCAGAACTAAACTGGTACAAGCATCAAAAATGAAGCAGCGTGCGCGTTTTTGCTGCTCTTGCTGCTTTAGGTGTGAACGTAGCATAACGGTGGCTAGCTTCCAGCCATGGCATCCTGCACGAGCATTGGGTCGATTCAGGTCGATACAGAGGGGAGGGACAAGCAGACGACCATGATTGACATGTCAGGAACTAATAGCGGACAACGGACCGTCTTTTGTCATTGGTTGGGGTTATTTATCGATTTCTGTAGCGGGGAGCGTTTATTTTAGTTTCACTTCCAGACCTTCTATTCGCTGCTTGCTACGCAGCTGTGGGCAGATCTTTAAGCCGCATTGGTAAAAAAAAATGCGTCAGAAAAGATCTACTGCACCTTTAAGGCGGAACACACCGTGGTC
>NW_015153583.1:0-2374 GCF_000732505.1 Cyprinodon variegatus | reverse complement strand
TATAATATACAAGTTTCACTTTTTAAATGGAATTACTGAAATCAATCTACTTTTTCATGATATTCTAATTTTATGACCAGCACCTGTACTTGTGACCAAAAAACACATTTTCCTAAAAAAAAAAAAACTTTGTGATCACTTGTCTTTTGTGGAAAAAATAAAAAAAGCAACGAAATGATGAAACAAGTTTTAAACCTGCGCTTCCCTTCTGCTTTAACGACGATTCAGCAACTAGATTTTAACATTTTGTATTTAATTAATGATTTACAGCTTTTTTTTAACTGAAAATAAAAATTTAAGGAGCTTTGTAATACTTTTTGAGAACTTTTAAGTAGATTTTGTAATTTTGTATTTAATATACATTTTTTACTGAAACCTTTTGCATGTTTATGCAAACATTGTTGGTGATGCACAGGTGGAAAAACAGACATCAACTCAGGAGAGCATAAAGAAAAGAAATAATTCTGACATAAAAAAAAATATCAAAAATAGTTTCTTTATGTTATGGAAGAGCATTAGGGCCACTGAAAAAAAAAAAGTTAACTGATTTTTATTTTATTTCAATTTAACATGGGAAAAGAGTCAGAATTCTGACTTTTTTCTCAGAATTCTGACAGCTAACAAACACGTTAGCATCAAGCCGTAGCCATGTCTGTTTTATAGATTAGCTCTCTTGTTTTAATCACCTTCTGCTCCTCAATTAATGATATATATTCACCAGGGACGCCTCAGGACCTTGTTTTGTTTATATTCTTACTGAATTCAGAGGGAATCATTTAATCGTCCAAAACAAAAAATTTTACCCCACTGTCGCTACAAGCATGCTTAGTATGAGCGATTGCTGAAAAGTCGATGCAATCATGTTAAATGGCATCCATAGAAAATAGTAAAAAGGTGACAAACACTTTTTTAAGTGTTTGTCACTTAAAACACTTTTAAAAAAAGTGACCAAAAAACAAATTTTTCTAAAAAAACAAACTTTGTGATCACTTGTCTTTTTTTGAAAAAATAAAAAAGCAACGAAATGATGAAACAAGTTTTAAACCCGCGCTTCCCTTCTGCTTTAACGCTGACTCATTAACTAGATTTTAACATTTTGTATTTCATTAATGATTTACATCTTTATTTTTACTGAAAATGAACATTTAAGGAACTTTGTAATACTTTTTGTGATCTTTTATGTATATTTTATAATTTTGTATTTAATTAATATAAATTTTTTACTGAAACCTCTTGCAAGTTTATGCAAACATTGTTGGTGATGCACAGGTGGAAAAACAGACATCAAATCAGGAGAGCATAAAGAAAAGAAATAATTCTGACATTCAAAATAAATCAAAAATAGTTTCTTTATGTTACGGAAGAGCATTGGGGCCACTGAAAAAAAAATGTAACTGATTTTTAAACTTTATTTCGGTTTAACATGGGAAAAGAGTCAGAATTCTGACTTTAATCTCAGAATTCTGACAGCTAACAAACATGTTAGCATCAAGCCGTAGCCATGTCTGTTTTATAGATTAGCTCTTTTGTTTTAATCACCTTCTGCTCTTCCATTAATGATATATATTCACCAGGGACGCCTCTGGACCTTGTTTTGTTTATATTCTTACTGAATTCAGAGGGAATCATTTAGTCGTGCAAAACAAAACATTTTACCCCAGTAAAATGCTTACCCCATTTATATAGGGAGTTTTTCCTCTCCACTGTCGCTACAAGCATGCTTAATGTGAGGGATTGCTGAAGAGCCGATGCAATCAGCTGGTTTTCCTTAGAAAACTGAATCCATCTGACTGGATGATCTGGTGAACTGAAAAGTGACCTGAGATGACATGATGTGAATTGGAGCTATAGAAATAAACTGAGTTAAATGGCATCCATAGAAAATAATAAAAAGGTGACAAATACTTGTGACCAAAAAACACATTTTCCTAAAAAAAAAAAACTTTGTGATCACTTGTCTTTTGTGAAAAAAAAAAAAAGCAACGAAATGATGAAACAAGTTTTAAACCTGCGCTTCCCTTCTGCTTTAACGACGATTCATCAACTAGATTTTAACATTTTGTATTTAATTAATGATTTAGTTTTTTTTTTTTTTTTACTGAAAATGAACATTTAAGGAACTTTGTAATACTTTTTGTGATTTTTTATGTATATTTTATAATTTTGTATTTAATTAATATAATTTTTTTTTTTACTGAAACCTCTTGCAAGTTTATGCAAACAGACATCAACTCAGGAGAGCATAAAGAAAAGAAATAATTCTGACATAAAAAAAAAATCAAAAATAGTTCCATTATGTTACGGAAGAGGATTAGGGCCACTGGAAAAAAAAAAAAAAGTTAACTGATTTTTATTTTTTATTTTATTTCAGTTT
>NW_015153582.1:7800-9610 GCF_000732505.1 Cyprinodon variegatus | reverse complement strand
AGTCACGTACGAATCTTGGCAAAAACAGGGTTCTTACTGGCTGACTCGCACGCAACCAGGTCATAAGCTAAGAGATTTCCAGGAAGAGCGTCCAGTCGTGCACGTGCATCCACATAATGCGATGTGGAAACTATACGTAAATGCCGCCTAGAATGGACTGAGGTGGGGGAACTGAGATGTGACAATGCAGTGCTGAATGTATGAAGTGTTTAAGACAGCTGTATGAATTCGTTTTTGTAATTAAATGTTTCCCCCCTCCGGATGATAAAATGGTGTGAATCGTGGCCTTCTTTCTGTCATAAGGGAATTCTACCAATGAGCTTCCATAGTTCAAATGGTAGAATTCTCAAAAATTAATTCGCCTTCAGTCGAATATCTCATTTGCCGACAGGACAGAGGAAAAGCGTTTATTTTGACAGATCATAATCACACGCTGTCTTCAGTTGACCATTACAGCGCTTGACGTCGCTCTCTTCTCATTTTAAGCTGCTTTTATACCCTTTTTATCGCACTATGTAGATGATCGTGTCCGACCAGATGTTCTGTCGAAATTTTACTGAAATGTATTTGTGCTTAAACAGGAAAAAGATGATTTCTGTTTTTTTTTCCAAAATATTTTGGCTTATAACCCGAGTCCGTGCAAATCCACAATTAGGAATCTTGTTTTCACCAAGATTCGTACGCGACCTCCAGCATGAACAGTTTCTGTGTGCTGGTGTTAAAAACACGCTTTCCACTGTATTTTCTGTGTTGCTAAATAGTACAATTGCTTCTGCGTTGTGATTTAGTTTAAATGTGATCTATTATGCTACAGAAACAGGCTTTCACAAACAGCTCAGCTGTAAAATATCAGTAATTTTCAAAGTTTTGGTTTTATAAATTGGCAGTAAATATGTTTCTTTTATCAATTGGGAAATAATAACCAACACATTTTTTTAAATATTTACCAGACTGAACAGAATCAAACAGTCTTCATCCACCAGGATGGTTGGTTTTCTAATTAAATCTAAGACGCTGCAATAAAGAGATGAGACCGATTCCTGGAAAATGGAAGAGAGAAAAAGAAATGTTCAATTATCGCCTGTAGGAGGAAACAGGAGCGGGCCAGATTGAGGCGAGCTGCTCATTAAACATGGATGGAGGAAAGCCTGGTGAGATCCAGGAGGTCCCGCGGGATCCAGACCCTTCTAACAGTCTGACCTCGGTTTTCATCCCCGTACAGCAGCAGCAGCTCAGTCTCATTTTCAGGGAGCCTCATAATGTTCAGATGTCGGCTGATCTGGATCAGGACGGATCAAAGTGGGGCTCCGGGACCAGCTGGGGTCCTCAAGCGAAGCTCCAGCTCATCCTCAGGGAATCGCTTTTATAGATTCATGTAAAACGAGTGAGATGAAGGAGGATGAGGACAAAGGAGTCAAAGGGATAAAGAAAGGAAAGATAGAAAGTAACCTTTGAATTAATATCTGTGGAAAAAACGAAAGAGGAAGAAGTAAAAGGAGGGAAAAAAAGCTAATAATCCCAAACGAGACAAAGGAACTAACAACAAATGCAGACAACTAGAACCTAACCACAAAATAAAACAACTGAACCAAAACAAATAAAGAGAAAGAGAGAAGAAACGATATGAGACTCAAACAAAATGACCACAAACAGAAACCAGAGACACAAAAAACATGTTTATCCAAGACTGAGTCAATATCAACCCAGAAAAACACAAGATGCATCACATATTAAAAGCTAAGACGTTTATTCAATTCTATTCAGTTTATTTCTATAGCTCCAATTCACATCATGTCATCTCAGGTCACTT
>NW_015153582.1:3520-4873 GCF_000732505.1 Cyprinodon variegatus | reverse complement strand
TCATGGAGGACAGATATTCATCTCTTATTAGTAAAGCGGGGATGTGGCTGAGTAGTTAAAGGAACTATAGGGTCAGGAATTGGGAGATTTACACGTCTATGTCCAGTTTTCTAAGCTAATGAGAGATAAAATGTTAAAAACCAACGTCTCTTTATTGCCTTGAGTTTGCTGCATAATATTCTGCAATTGACGGGCCAAATTTCCTACGGATGTTTTTGCCGCCGACAGCTTTGACATGACGCTTGTTGCTGTCATGAAATATGCGCGGCGGTCTTTTAGGAAACTGCGTGACATCATCAGCCGTGCATCGCTTTGAACGTGGTCTGTCCTCGTTTCTACGCCCTCCTGTTCCGGCTGGTTCTCATGACTCTCATTTCCTCATCCAGCCTAGAGTTTAAATCCAAACGGTTTAAGGACCTCCGTCTCATCGAAGGACAGAAATAAATCTGTGAGTCATTTAGGTGCAACGCTCTCCAGGAAACCAGAGAAAGCAGCTCAGTCGCTTCCCTCAGGTAGTCAGGATGCTATCAGGGTTTGTTTTTCTCCAAGTGAGACCATAAAGAAGTGGGTCATGTCTGCCCTGCTCTCAGAAACATGGGCCGGGGGTCTCAGAGGGGAATCTGCAGCCTGAAATGAAGCCCGCGTGTCGGACATGTGGAGCTCTATTGATAGCTCTGCAGATAAACTGGCAAACAGAGACGGCCAGCTGGCAGGACAGACAGGAGCTGTTCCCTGAAAGCAGAGCCACGCCGGCTCAGGCTTCCCCACCAGCCCATCCCGGCTCTCTGCGAGGAATTGCTGCTTCCCAGGATCAGAGAGCACAGCTGCTTCCCGTCCTCCGACGCTCCGATGTTCACAGAGCGGAAACAAAGCCAGGAGGCGGAGCAAAGAGAGCAGCAAACAGCAGGATCAAAACATCCATTCCTGTCTCTGATTGTTTCATTCTGTGCTTTAAATTTACTACCTTAGCTGATAATATCTGCAACATTTTGGATTTTCTTGGTTATAAAAGAAATGTAAAAAAAGCTGAGAAACAAAGTCACCCACATCTACCAGTGTGGAAAGGCTTAAAAAGCCGTTTCTAAGCATAGAAAAATATCCATAGAATCAATGGAACAGGAGAGAACCTTCACTGGTACCAAGAACTCATCCAAATATGATCCAGGAGGTGATAGAAGAACGTCTGCAGGCCTCACTGCCTCTCTGAAGGCCGAAACTCAACATTTGGTCCCATTTTATAATCTCTGGTTTATTTTCCACGTCACTCTGACTGCATAGAGAGGCTCCGACTAGACAGGGCGAACAGATCTATGCAGATTATCCATCCATCCATCCATCCATCCATCCATCCAT
>NW_015153582.1:0-1460 GCF_000732505.1 Cyprinodon variegatus | reverse complement strand
TTATTCAGACATAAAATAATAGAGCATGGAAATCAGCGCCCCCTAATGATCGAGGTTAGAATGACGCCCACACCCACTGAGATGACGTTCATTACTCATCTCCTTCCAATGGTAATATCCACGTATTTCTATATCCTTGCTATTTCTGCTCTCGCCCAGTTTAATGCTCTCAGATTACATGCTCTCCACTTCCTCCTCAAGAGGTAAGATCAAGTTATTTTACATTTAACAAAGTTAGAGGCTGTCTGTGAGGCCTTTACCCCCACAGCTGTTAGAACTGAGTCAGTTCGCCACAGTCTACACAGGAATGAGGTTTAAACCTTCTTTAAATGGACAAATTTAGGGTCTGAAGTATCTAAACGGTACAATGAGGGGAAGTTAGATTATTTTGAAGTTGGTTATACACAAAAAAAGGAGGCGACACCAAGAAGGATCAGTCCTGGAGCTGCCTGACTAGCTTGGTGTCTGACGGGAAAGGATCCAATCTCTACAGAACCGTTCTTTCAGTGATCCTTGGTTTGGAATGAACTTTTAGAGAAACAGTTTACACTATTCCATATGAAAATGTAGAAGTTATGTTAAGAAATTTGAACAAACAAAGATCTGATTCTGTAAGAGCTTTTATTTTGACAGAAATGCTTCTCCTCCCGGCTTTCTGAACGTCCTGGCAGAGCAGCAAAGCAGCAGCACATCTACACAAAGTAAGATCTTCCTGGGTCATAGATGGTCATAGAAGGTCATAGATGGTCATAGATGGTCATAGAAGGTCATAGATGGTCATAGATGGTCATAGAAGGTCATAGATGGTCATAGATGGTCATCAGGAAACAAACATGGATGTTATATAGTTATCCTGAGTGTGTGTCGCTAAATAACTGAGCTACAAACAAATATGGAAGTTAAAGTTCAGATGAAAAGGTTTACTTACAAAACTTTAATAGAATCATGTTTCAGTCGGGTTGGATTTTGAGGTCAGGGTTTGAGAGAATATCCATTCTTTAGTTTTATCATGGTTTCAGCTAAATCAACAAGGAAAACAACTGAGGACCTTTGGGGTCAATTCACAGAGTTTCCTGCAGGCACTAAATGAGTGCAAACCAGAGTTAGCCATTCCTGTGCTACATTGAACAAACTAGCTTAATAAATTATGCACAGCAACACGTAGTCTTCCCCTGCACTAAATGAATCCACCTAACCTAAAAGGTTAGAGTATCATTGTGGTGTTTAATGGATATTTAAATGAGGTTCAGTTTGGTTCATTAAATATTTCCAGTTCACACCCTATACTGCCTAATAGCGCTGAGCTATCTCTGTTGTTATGCTGCTATAGGCTTATGATGCTGGAGGACATAATCACCATGTTCCTTTACGCTGCTACATTCTACTATATTATTACTCTCAGATTTAGCTGTTTATGCATTTATTGCTGCCTTTTTCTTTATGTTCTTTCTGTTTTTAGT
>NW_015153581.1:8145-9612 GCF_000732505.1 Cyprinodon variegatus | reverse complement strand
GCCAGTGTCCAATGAGGCATCTACGTATATAATGTCTATGTGTATAACAATTAACTGTTGCGTAACATCCATTGTATTTTTATATTTCCGTTGCAGCTATTCTGTTGTGGTTTTTATATTTCTGTTGCAGCTTTTGTTTGTGTTGCAGCTTTTGTAATTATGTTGGGGCTTTTGTATTTGTGTTACAGCTTTTGTATTTGTGTTGCAGCTTTCGTATTAGTGTTGACACCTCTGGGCCACTTTAATTGTCTTACAGAAATGTAAATACACGTTTTACATTCATCATCCTCGTAGTTTATCAAGAATATTTTTGTAAATTTTTTCATTCATCCTTCCTTCAATAATTTTAGGTTTGCCAGCACCATATGCTGAAAAACAGACCCATGCTGTTCCCACCTCCAAACTTCACTGTTGGTGTGGTCTTTTTGGGGTGATATACATTGCCATTTGACCTCCAAACACGATGTATATTATGGCATCCATGAGTTAAATTTTGGTTTCATCTGACCAGACTATATTCACCAAGTATTTCAAAGACTGGTCTAAATGTTGTCAAGCAGACTTTTAACAAGCTTCAAAATGCTTTTTCTTCAGCAATGGAGTCTTGCTTATAGGCCATAATTTGGGACGGAACCAGCTGATATTAATTTGCAATGACAAGGGGCAGGGTTGCTTTCTAATTATTGAGAGATTTCGGCTGGTGTCTTGGCTTTCCATGCCTTTTTGCTCCTCCCTTTCTTTACGTGTTCAATTCTTCTTCCCTGTGCCATTTCACTTTATTACACATAACTTCATTTCTGGACATCTATGGTTTGATTTCTTTGTGTGTTGGATTTGGTGGATTGTTACCAACATCTGGTGAAAATGTCATGTCAATACCACCTCTAGAAATACATTGACTGAGAAAAATGGTGCCGTCTTCAATACTGATTTTACCCGCTGTATTTCATACAACACTTACTTTAGATTGTTCCATATCTGACATTTTGTGTAGAAGTTTGAGAAAACGCACGTAAAACAAATATTCAATACATTTTTATATTATATAAAAGCTGTAAGAATAACAACTGTAAAAAAAAAACACTATAAAGCGGCAATAAATCCACAATTTCTTCAGTTAAGAATGTTGAATTTTAAAGAATTTGTATTATTCTATTAAATAAACAATGTTTACGGCGCATAAAAATACATTACCAAAAAACTTTCAAAAAATATTTAGATAAAAAAAAAAAACTAACTTGGAACAAAAATGATGGAGCACTGTGTTTCTGTGAAAGGAATTGGCTTATGAAACCATCTGAGCAAGGAAACCAAAGTAGGGCTGCAACACTGAATCGATAAAATCGATAAAAATCGACTTTTAAAAGCGTTGGCAACGAATTTCATCATCGATTCGTTGTGTTGCACGATTAATGCGTCATCCGCGCTGCCGTCATCACTGCCACTTGACTGAAACGGGGGAAGAAA
>NW_015153581.1:3650-5418 GCF_000732505.1 Cyprinodon variegatus | reverse complement strand
GATAATAATATCTAATCAATATGTTCTGATGAAAATATACAGCACTTGCTGTTTTATCTCATCATTTGATTTTGATAGCTGGGGAAAATATGGCAATATATAGTGATACTGCAATATCGTGATAATATCGTATCGTGACCCAAGTATCGCGACATGTATCAAATCTCAACACTCATGCCAATACTCACCTCTAGCGTCTATATTAAAAATTGTTTAAACTATAGGAACAGTTTAGTGAAACATTTAATTAAAACCCTAATGCCCCAAAGTAAGAAACAAAATCAAGCACAATTTAAACAGGATCTGAAAAACATGGCTGCTTAACGGCAATATCTGATATGTTTTGGTGACTAAAGAAGATGGTTTCTTCCCTATTGACCACAAAATCTACTGAATTTCTGAAAACAGCATGAAACAAGGACTGAATAAATAAATACTGCAATGAATAAGATCATTTAGGCAATAAGTATAAGCTTGGCATTTTTCAAGAAAAATGTAATTATGATAGATTTATAATCCAGAATGATTCAAGCAAACTAAAGTTTCTTTCTAAGGTCCCAACTCCTAACCATAGCACTGGGGGTTTAAAGTGGTTAGGGTCAACAGATTAGGCTGAGCTGATGGACTTTTCCCTGGGTTCTAAAAAGCAGACCTGTTCTACTCAAAGCTATTCTGAAGGATGTAGGCTGTTAACTCTAGTCAAGATCACATCAAGTAGCCTATACATGGAAAAATTAAAAGGACTTGAAGCCTGTTCACCCAGGAAATCCACATTGTTATTACTGAAGCTGCTTTGGAGGACTCTCGTCAACAACTGGAGACAAAACCCAAACCTGGCAGAAAACTTCAGGAAAAGTGATGCATTCCATTGTTGTTCTGTGTAGAGGATTAGTTCTGTGCATTTTAAAATATACCCACAAGTTCAACTCAACAACATTCTTTCCTATCTGTTACCAAATTAAGTGAAATTTCAGGGTTTTCTTAAAATCCATTTAACAGCCTTTCCAGTTTTAAAGGAATTAACACAGAGAGTTAAAAACATCTCATTAACTCATGGGTTTTGTGTGAGGTTTAGCATATTTAACCTTACCCACACTGGTGTTTAATTAGCACGGTTCAGGTCAAAATTAATTGATGGAGCAACAAAAACTCTTATTAGCACACCCAGGAGCCAGAGAGGATAATGTCAGGGATTTAGAGTATTAATAAGCCTCTTTGCAATAAATTATTCAATCACTGTGTACAAAACAAACTCAGGACATTCCACACATATAACCTAAACATAGAGATAAGTTTATATTTGGTAAAAGATTTGTCTTTTCTGACAGTATTTGTTGTGTTGTTTAGAAATATGTTGATGTTTATGGAGGTGTCTGGTGGTAAAGTGTTAATATCTGGTCCACAGTAAAGAAAAGCAAAAATATAACATTTCTGTTTACTCCTTTGCTACCTCTAACAGTAACCACCATACACGATTTCTTGTCAGCATGGGCATATTGTTTCCTTTGTGAAAGAGCAGAAACCGTCCCCCTGAAGAATGAACTTGTTGTGGTTTTGTACATTTGATATGCTCTGTGGTTCACTGGCAGAGTAATGGAAAATCAGACTCTGCAAAAACATCAATCTAGCCAGGTATTTCCCTCCTTTAGAAATAAGCTTTTTTTTTTTTCAAGAAAGTAGAGAGCTGGATTGGATCATCTTACCCCTTGCTCACACTGGCTCCGGTGCAGTTACCGAGCCGACGGAGACCGCAACTCCCGCACACCCC
>NW_015153581.1:0-925 GCF_000732505.1 Cyprinodon variegatus | reverse complement strand
ATACTGCCCAACCGGGTATAGGGGCCAAAAAATGGCATCGGCGCAACACTAGTTTAAAGTGGGTTTTCTTACACAGAAAAGAAAAGAGAAACTGCAGATCTTTGCAGCAAAGTAGAAGTAAGATCTTTTTCCACAAAAAGGTTACAGTAAAGCCCTGCAACAATAGACAATGGATAAGCAAGCTTTCAAGATAATGACAAAACGGAAACCCTTGAGTGAAACAACTACAAGCTTGGTAAATCAAAATAAAATTCACAATATTGGTCAAAAATAATCCCCATTTCAATTTTTTGCAAAATAATACTACCCTTGTGCTTAATACTCCTATGTTTTGAAAAGCCAGGAAAAAGGAAAGATGTCAGAAAGAGGAGGATAAAGAGGCAGCAGCAGCATCACACTGACACCTTTTGCTTAATGCATGGATGGCATGAAAAATGTCCCCCAGAAGAAGGCAGCATAAAATTAAAAAGGGAAATTAATCATGTGTTAAACAATTAAACACAACAAAGCAGATAACTACCATCTACAGTAAAAGATGAACATTGTTTTTGGCATGTTGCGGATATTGGCCACAGTTTTTGTGACAAATAATTGAGGATTATGCCTAAACCAGCAGGTCATGTGTACCAAAACTGCTGAAGGAGCCTGCAACAGGAGAGTTGCTTAAAGGAAAATGTCGATGTTGTGGATTTTTTTTTTCAAGTTTAACAACACTAAACTACCATTTGAAATAAGGAAACAAATTGGCTGCAAATTGACCAGAATTGATCAAGTTTTGCTAATAGTAGGGATGTCCCCATACAACTCTCTCATTTGCAGTACAATAGTGATATTGTAGGTTTAAGTGTAGGCCAATGCCAATAATGACCTGATAAGATATCAGCATATCTGCTCTTTTTTATTTTGAAATGTCCAATGTTACGAA
>NW_015153580.1:8698-9651 GCF_000732505.1 Cyprinodon variegatus | reverse complement strand
CTGGTCCGGCTCAGATACCGGAGCCCGAAACTATGCAGCTGGGACACGCATGCTTCTCCAAGGAGGAGAGGGCTCATCGCATCAGTTTTCAGCTCTGTCTCTACTGTAGCAGTGATGGACATTTTCTGAGGTCTTGTCCTTCTAGGGGTAAAACTAGGCTGGGACACACCAGACTCCTCTCCAGCTCTCCTGTTACCAAAGACTAATGTGGTTACTTCCAGAACCCCTGATCCTCCAGTAACCTTGCTCCCAGCACCCACGGGGCCTGATTCGGATTATTTTTCTCCCCCTTCTTCTTTGTGGTGTGGTGGATTTTATTTTTTTTATGGGGATAGGGGAGACCTTTATTCCCTTCCGTTCACCTCCACCCACCCGATTCAGAGAGGGGGGCAATGCCTTCAAAGTCAGCCGCCTCCTCAGGTCTAGGAGGATAAGCAGGGGGCTCCAGTATTTGGTTGACTGGTAGGGTTATCGTCCCAAGGAGAGGTTCTGGATTCCGGCCTGGTTGATCCAGGATACTGACCTCCATGGGGATCATCCTGATCAGCCCGTTGGGGAGTCTGGAATCCGCTCTTGAAGGGGGGCGTGTATATATGTATATATATATATATATATATAATATATTTTAAAAAATAGTAGAAGCTGAATATGATTTCATCCCTGCATATATAGTTTCAAATAGGAAAACCATGCATCCATTGCTGTATTCAAAGAAAAATTATCCTCCTTCTTAAACAGCAAGTTTTTTTCCCCACATATATCCTTGACAAAGACTTGATATTTAAATAATTGATTCCCTGAATATTACTGTATTGTTTTTGCTTTGAATCTCGCAGGTTTCTTAGATTTAAATTTTAAGTCTCTCTTGGCTGTGGGTCTAGCTCTGCAGCTGAGTTGGCAGCTACAGCTATTTCTGACTCTTGCTGATTTACAAAAGGCAAAAGTGCATTTTA
>NW_015153580.1:0-1248 GCF_000732505.1 Cyprinodon variegatus | reverse complement strand
ATCTTTCTATCTGAAGCTGTTCCTGCTTCTCTGTGCTCTGCTGAAAAACACACGGCATTAAAATGTTGACTAATATAATGATGCTAGAGAAACTAATATTCAAGTCAACTCTGAAGGACTTTAAAATCTCAGTAATTTGGGATCTCTAGAACTGTTGCAGTCTGATAAATTTCTGTTAAATAACAAAAAGATAAACTGGAGTTATTTTTTACCTTTAACTGTAGGTGATTATCCTCTGAGGAGCTGAGAGGAATTGTTTTTTTTAAACTAGTGAGGAGGAACAAAACATTTAATCACAAAGTTTTGTCAGAATTAATGGCTTTTAATACCAACCTGCACAGCATAAACACTCTGCTGCTGTTTATTCTGTTTAAGCTCAGTTGTCTAAAGGCTTTTTTGGTGGCATCTCTTTTTTTTTTTTTTAAACCAACCTGTCTATCTCAGGTGAAGTTCTGCCTGCAGGTAGACTGGTTCTACTGGTTCTCCTTTACCTGCCTCCATATCAGAGCCTGTTTTCTTCCAACCTTCGTATGTTCTCTGCTTCACCTAAAGACACTATAAGATTACTTTGTTTATAGTAAAAGCTAAAGTTGAATCCTTTTACAGTCTGATTCTGCTCTCTGTGGTTTTTAGAAAATGCTCTGCTTTTATTCCAGAGCAGAGTTTTAGTTTTACTAAATTGGAAGGAAATTAGGTTTATTAGATTGTATGAAACAGTCTACATGAGGAGCAGCTGATGTTTGTCCTTCACTAAACAAACAGCTTTAAATCAAACTTTCATTTTCTCCTTTAATGTCAAAGTAACAGCAATGCATCCACTTTCTGTGACACCTTTTAAAATAAGATGACCTCATTATATATATATTTTTTCCTTTGGCATGAAATTGTGTGAAGCTTTATTGAAACATATAAGCAATCTGCATCGTTTGGTTTAGAAACACAGCAGATCCAGAGGTTACATTTTCAGAGGTTCAGAGGTATATCTTCACATCATACGGAGTTGCAGTCTTAAGCTCTTTCACTTTGCATTTAAACTGTAAAAATGTTAGTTTAACAATATTTTCACTTCAAACATTCAACAGTCTGTTCTTTCTGTTTTTCCCTTAGATATAGTTTAGTATCACATTTATTTCTGTAAAAGAGGGAAGCAGCTATTGTATCCTAAGTGTGTGAATCAGTGAATATAAATGTAGCTTCATCCTGTGTTCTTGGCTGCAGCTCCAGGTCTGTGAGCTTATGTGAAGTGAG
>NW_015153579.1:7850-9651 GCF_000732505.1 Cyprinodon variegatus | reverse complement strand
TGTACTTTTACTCAAGTACGGAAAGTGAGTACTTTTGCCATCTTTGCATACAAGCGATGCCCTGCAGCTGGAATTACTTCAACTTTATAATGATTCTATATTTTTGATATTTGATGTTACTCTATCACATAAAATCCCAATAAAACATCCTCCTGTTTTTAATTGTTACTTAGCAAAATGGAATAAAGCTTGCAGGATGTAGATATTTCTGCAAGGCAATGGATACCAGATCCTGGAAAAATGCCTAAACTTCAGATTTGAGTTCATAAAGACTTAAAGCCACTTTTGCATGAAGACACACATCAAATGAGAAGCTCATCTGCCCTGCATGGTGAACAGTTCATGAACCTTCAGATAGTCTTTGGGAAGGAGGGGCCTCTAGAGGGATCGGATATCTGCACCAGAGAATTTGTGTACTTGGGGAAAGTTGTGTAGGAAGGAGGGTTGTCCAGCTCAGAGAGAGACCCAATACTGTTGCTAGAGTCGTCGTCCATGGGGGGATCCTACAAAACAAGAGGTTAGAGATTAAAATCATCTAAACTCTCTTATGTGAAAAGAGAGGTAAATAAAAAATTATGTATTAATTAAAAAGTCCAACAGCTTTACATTTGAATTCACACATTGAAGAGCTGAAGATATTCCCCAGAATGTAGGGACTTAGAAACAGGAAGGAGTTATTTTGCAGATGAGGTTAGAGATGAGAGGGTTTGGACACAGATGCAAAAAGATAAGGAAAGATAAAATGTTTACTGTGCAGCGAAGGTTGAATATGAATAACTAACATGAGACCCATTAGGCCTAAAAGTGACAGTTGTAAAAAAAAAAAAAAAGAAAGAAATCATGCACTGCAAATGCAATCTAGAAAAAACTAAAAATGTCTTAAATTAATTGTATTTACTCCTTAATCCAACTGTTTTTAATAAACTTTAATTTTTTTCTGCATTTTTTATTTTATTTTATTTATTTTTTATGTATTTTTTTTTCCTACTTGCTTTGATTCTGTTTTATCTTCCTGTATTTTAATCATGTAAAGCACTTTGCATCGTCTTTGTACTGAATTGTGCTATACAAATAAATTTGCCTTGCTTTAATATGATTATTTGCCAATAGAATTAGTATTTTTGTAAATGTTAATTGTCTAGTTCCGTTGGCAAAATGTCACACTTAACCTCAAACTCAAGAAAAAATTCCCCTATTTTAAGTAAAATGTACTTCTTTAGATTCTCATTTTTGGCAGTGTGGATTGCATAATAACTATTTTACTCAATCTCTCAATTATAACCCATTTGTTAACAGTCACAGGGGATTGGCGCCTATTTCCTGCTGTCAGTCATTGAGAGATGAATGACAGCAGGAAAGTTTACAGGTGCATCACAGATACAATTCATACACACATGCTCCCATAGCTTAGGACAATTTAGAGAAACCATTTAAGCTAACAGTTTTTTTACTGCTAAACGAAGCTGAAGTATCAGAAGGAAGGCCATGCATGCATGGGGAGAACATCCAAACTCATGCAGAAAGAGCCAGGAGCGGGATTCAAACGCAGGACCTTTGGTTTATAAAAGAACAAAGATACCAACCTTCACTTTTTAATTACCTGTTTTCATTATTGTCTAAGTTTGTCATAATCTTTCATTTAAATTTTGATTTTTGTTGTTTATTTAATATTGTATTTTTTAATGTTGCATTGGGTCTTTCTGCATGGAGTTTGCATGTTCTCCCTGAGCATGTGAGGGTTCTCTCCGGGTACTCCGGCTTCCTCCCACAGTCTAAAAACATGACTGTTAGGTTAATTGGC
>NW_015153579.1:4157-5283 GCF_000732505.1 Cyprinodon variegatus | reverse complement strand
CTTCTGTAATGTATTACCATGGAAATAATCTGTCAGATTAGACCCAAAGATGCAATGCTAATAATATAATAATAATCATAAAACTCAACATATTTAGAAATATATATTTTACAAAATCAAAAACATGAAAAGTTTGAGTTGCACATCTTTTTAGCTCCAAGTCTTTTTGAGTGTGGATCTTCAAGCTTTGGACATTTTCAAGCATTGCACTGGAAAAAAAATCTAAATCTAGATAAGTAATTGCTTCTTAAAATAAGTGCATTTGTTCTTGAATTGAGAAGGTAAAAGAGACATTTTGCCAATGGAACAAGGCAATTTACATTTAAAATAAGAAAACGCATTTATATTGTCTTATTTGAAGTGCATTGTATCTAAATATCTTATTTTAAGCGTAAAAATAGTCATTCTATTGGCAAATCATCTCATTTACCAACTTAAATTAAGGGTAAATACACTTAATTTCAGAAATTTTTACTTATTTCTAGATCGTTTTTCCAGTGTGATAAATATTCTTAGCTGGTTTTGAGTCTGGACTTTGACTAGGCCATTCTACCATTAGCATACTTTGATCTAAACCCTTTGGTGCAGGACAGTACGTATGCTTAGTCATTGTACTGCTGAACAGTGAGCCTTTACCCCATACTTGTCTTCTAGCTTCCAACGGGGTTTCCTCTATCTTCAGCTATTTAGTTCCTTTAAATTTTCACCATCCTTCCTGTCCCTACAGTAGGAAACATCCCCACATACTGTATGTTTTTCTATGGGAGGATCTGTTTACAGTGATGTGAAGAGCTTTGTTTTCTGACATACAGAGCAGTAGACTGACAACACTTAATTTTCTTCTCATTTGAAAAAAATGACTTTTTCATCTTTAGAATCACGTTATATTCTAACCTTTAGGAGCCAAACAATGCATTTTGATTAGATGAAATAGAAAAGGAAAGTATTTCATGCAATTTTGAAAAACCACAATAAATAAATCAACTAAATACACACACAAAGAGCCTGGTTAACATCAAACCAAACTCCAATTTCCAAACAAACTAAATTTACCTGAACATAAATAGAAACAAATTATTCTAACAAATAAAGCTGTCAGTATATACAGCCAGAGAAATTACAGCAA
>NW_015153579.1:0-350 GCF_000732505.1 Cyprinodon variegatus | reverse complement strand
TGAAGAAGTAAAACTTATTTTTCACACCCCCTCTCCCCCTAATTGCACTTAAAGTAACCTTTCTGTTAAACTTATGTTTTTATCCAATATTCACACACAAAAAATGCATTTATACACAATTATATATATATATATATATATATATATATATATATATATATATATATATATATATATATGTCTGTGTGTAATGTGTGGCCATGTCTTTAATACCTGGTGGGGACAATTTCCTAGGAATATGCTACATTTTGGGGACTCATAGGTACTTGAGAAACTTTCCCCATAAGGAAAGTTTCTCTTCTTGGTGTGGGGGTTAGGTTTAGGACTAAGGTGTGAATTGAGTTTAGGTT
>NW_015153578.1:8608-9661 GCF_000732505.1 Cyprinodon variegatus | reverse complement strand
GTGGAATAACATAGCGAAGGCCACGCTTCAAAATTGGGCATAAATCAAAAATATCCGTGTCATACCTGCGACAAGGTCACATCGACACACTGCTGCGGGAGGATAACCAGCCCTTTATGAAGTTTTACCTGAATGATAAAAAATCTAATGGTAAATGGCCTGTACTTATTTAGTGCTTTTTTTAAGTCAGGAGACTTGACCAAAGCGCTTTACACTACAGCCATTCACCCATTCACGCACACACTCACACACTGATGGTGGCAAGCTACATTGTAGCCACAGCTGCCCTGGGGCTCACTGACAGAAGCGGGGCTGCTGTACACTGGCGCCACCGGGGCCTCTAACCACCATCAGTAGACAATGCAGGTGAAATGTCATGCCCAAAGACACAACGACACTGAATATCTGAGCCTTGAACCGTCAATCCTTCGATTTCAGGGCAAACTCCTACATCCGACGCAACTGTCGCAACTGGATCAGTTGGCCACATTAAGCTACACTACTTTTAAATTCATAACAACAACCATCCGTTTTCTACAAGTAAAATAACTGTTGTTTTCTTTGTCTAAAATCTCTACAAAAGTAATTTTAAAGTTGTTCAATTTGTCCTCCTCTGCTCTTAGATCTTAATAAAAAGAATAAGAAGCAGCACTGAGACTTTTTTGTCACCTTGTTAAATGTCAGAGCTGAGTCTTTCTTAATTCAATTCAGTTTATTTATATAGGGCATTAGTGTCATGATAGGTTTAAGGTTCCTAACCCACATGCAGAACACACGGACTCAGGGAAAAAGTTCAACAGTTTATTGAACAAGGCACAATAATAAATGTACAGATCCAGGGGGTTATCAGATCCAGGATTGGTCACGACTGGATTTACTGCAGAGAGGTTTGAGAGAGTGGTTATCTGAGGTCCAGGTAATTTGCAAGATGAGTGAGTGCAGGTTTGTACCTGATTTGAGCAGAGCAGTTGAGAGGGGGAACCAGGAGGGTCCAGAGGCTGTCGGCAGGCAGAGGGCTTGGCGGAGGCAGAGCTTGGCTAGAGAGTTTACAGG
>NW_015153578.1:3823-6868 GCF_000732505.1 Cyprinodon variegatus | reverse complement strand
AACTATTAATTAATGCAGGGTTTCCTCTGATATTTTTGGATGGTAATGTAGACGTGAAACAAAGCTATAATTACGTTGCTGCTGTTAAAATGCCATTGAAATTAAACATTGGTTGACCTAATTATTAGGAAATAATGTGTGAATTTTTCTACATTGCCTGAATCCACATAGCATACACCGAATTCACCAAAAAGAGGGTAATTTTAGGCACATTATAAATGTAAATAAGGGATTCAAGCTTTGTGGAAATTAGGTAATAATTTTAGAGCAAGAGTTTCAGAGAAAAAGAGAGACTTGATTAACAAAACGATTTACATTACATTTATATCCTGCTTTGTAGTCTGGGGAAATCATTGGCAGCTTTGTGTATTTCATTATAGATTAGCTGTAAGAAAGCTAAGCATGTCTCCTCTCTGATAGCTCTTAGGGAAGCAGGGAACAAGTTATGAAAGTATTGCTGTCAGAAATAACAGAATAATTGTTTTCAACGTGAAGTCACTAAACCCACCAAAAACACAGAGACCAGATTTCTCTAGTGACTAAAGTTGCCAAAGGGGTTTGAAAAAAATCGCCAAATATGGCAAGAAGGATGCAAAGTTGGAAAAACTGGACTGCTGTCTCCAGCTTTCTTCACTGCAGAGATCAGCACAGCGTTCTGTAGCCACTGGTTAGATTCATATGCTAACCAGCTTAGCATCATGACAAACAGAAGCCAGCAACATTGTTTTTTCAAGATATTTCATGATATTTAATGTGTATTTAATATGTGCAAACATAGCACATGCTATACAATATGCTTTACATTGTTTAGCGTCCTTATTTTATCCATTCTGGAGGTCTAGTAGCTTTTATTTTGCTGTGGGGGTGCACCATAATCAATTACTGCACATGTAGCTGAAACCCTGTACCAACAGATAAGATCTGAAATGTAAAGGAATCATGACGTTTTTAAGAGGTCTGACCCAAAGTGCAGAGAACCGCTTAGAGGGCAGGGCAAAAGGTTAAACAGGTTAATTGAGGTAAGGGTAGAGAGGGTTGGATCTGGAACTCAGAGGGCTGGTGAACAGGAACCAAAAAATCTGGAGAGGGTGTCACAAAGATTAGTTCAGGGACTTTGGGAATCTTGGATGCCGCAAGGTTAATGCTAGTAAGCGACTCACATCTGATGGGTTCTTCTCTCGCTTTGAAATCTACTAAGTGTGGGTTGATCCAGAGAAGAGGGGACTCGTTGGAGAGTGGACAAGTAGACATTCGTTGGATCCGGAGGAACAATAGAGCGGACTGCTTGGAATTCCGAGAGAACTTGAACGAGACGTGTGGAGGTTAATCCCCTGCTCAGTGTGAAACACAAAACAATCCTTCCAGGGGAAGAAGGCCAAACATCTAGCTTGCAGGATGTCTTCCTGCCGAAAGGCAAAGACAAAAACAAAGTTAGACTCAGTGAAACAAAGACTCAGGTAGACTCGGCTAATCTCAGCATGGCTATTAGTACCCAAAACTGGCAAACACTCTGGCCCAGAGGTAGTGACAGTCCACTGCTTAAGTACTCCTCCCGATAATGATCCAAGGAGACGCAGGTGTGCAGGGAGGACCAAGGAGGACAGGGTGACACCTGGTGGTGGAGGGAAGGACAAACACAAACAACAGACCATACCAACTAGATTCCTGCCAAAAGGTAATTTTTGGTTTAATCGATCAGTTTCATCCAAAACTTTGAGGGTTGTTGGTTTTTGATTTGCAATTGTTAAAAAAACGATCAAACCAACTACTCNGACAAACACAAACAACAGACCATACCAACTAGATTCCTGCCAAAAGGTAATTTTTGGTTTAATCGATCAGTTTCATCCAAAACTTTGAGGGTTGTTGGTTTTTGATTTGCAATTGTTAAAAAAACGATCAAACCAACTACTCTCTCTACAGAGGAAGTTCCTGCAGTCGGATACACCTTAAACAGACATGGATTGAGGCTGTGTTTCTGAGGGGAATGAGCTGGAATATCGATCGGTCATCATGAACTTTGTGGACTGGTGTGAGAAGAACAACCTTAGACCAAAGAGATCTTGATCAACTTAAGGAGAAGGCTCCCACTTCACTCCTTCGTGAACAACCAAGGGCAGGACATAGAAACTTGAGAGTTTCAAATACCTGGGTGTTCATGTCTCTAACAAACTGGACTGGACTGATAACACTGATGCCCTGTACAAGAAAAGCCTCCTGAGGATGCTGAGTCTGAGGTCCTTTAGAGTGAGCAGGCCCCTGTTTAAAACATTCTATAACTCTGTGGTGGCCTCAGCCCTCCTCTACGCTGTTGTCTGCTGGGCCCCTGGCAGCGCAGAGCAGGACAGAAAAAGACTGAACAAACTAGTGAGAAAGGCTGTTTCTGTCCTAGGCTGCACCCTGGACTCGGTGGAGGAAGTGGCTGAGAGGACGGTGCTGTCCAAGCTTCCATCCATCATGGACAACACCTTCCACCCTCTGCACCAGACTGAAGAGGAGCTTAGCAGCTCCTTTAGTCAAATACTTTTACACCCTGTTTGTAAAAAGGAGCGCTACTGCAGGCCATTTGTCCCTGCTGCAACCAGAATCTACAATGCGACAACGGCAATAACCGATGCAATGCATAATGTGCAATTTACTAATTGATACCCTGTGCAATAACTGTATATACAGTATATACATCATGCACCTTTGGCACATTCTTCTTCTTTGACTATTTGACCTAATGTAACAAGGTAAGGCAAGGCAAATTTATTTGTATAGCACAATTCAATATAAAGACAATGCAAAGTGCTTTAATTGATTAAAATACAGGAAGATAAAACAGAATCAAAGCAAGTAGGAAAAATAAAATAAAATAAAAAATGCAGAAACAAAAAAGAATATTAAAAACAGTTGGACTAAAGAAAATAAAGTTGAACTAATGATGTTTCAGTTGAACTGTTTAACTAGAACTGTGGAGGTGAATCCTAAACAAATGTGTTTTTAGTCTTGATTTAAAGGAACTCAGGCTTTCCGCACTTTTACAGTTTTCTAGAAGTTTGT
>NW_015153578.1:0-2523 GCF_000732505.1 Cyprinodon variegatus | reverse complement strand
AACACAGCTGCAGTAATCAATTCGACTAAAAATAAACGCATGGATTAGTTTTTCCAGATCATGCTGAGACATTAGTCCTTTAATCTAATAACATGAAAATGTCTCCACTGTGAGATCAATCAATCAGTCAATCAATCAATGAATGTAATAGTAGTCAAGTCCAAAGTGCAGGACACCTTAGGCTTCCTCTGATAGGGACAGAAGCTAAAATGGCCGATACCTTGGTTTATGGCGTCTGTTGCGAAGGTGTTTTGTAATCCATCCTTATTTAAGGGTGTCTAACATTTCAGAAAACTAAGGTTTTCACAGATACGGAGAGAGGACACATGGAGGACGCAGCCCTCTGAGGATGCTACTGATGACCTCGTCTTGGCCTTTGTTGAAGAGCTTAAAAAAGACACCACACTGGCAATGTGCTAATGGCTTTAGGTTAAGGACACCTGATGGACGAAGTGAGCTGAAACGTGATAATGGCACACACACATACACACACACACCCATATGAGTGTGTTTTATTTAGCTGACTTCTATTATGGGATAATGATGTCCTTCCTTTCCCAGAACTGACCGTATAGAAGCCAAATATCCCAGAATACCTATTTCAGTGCTTATCTGCCTGCATGCTGAGTGTCCTCCATGATGATGGTAGGAGCAAGCATTTATCCAGCTGTGGCAGACCATCTTCTAATGCTGGTTATAATTAGGAAGGTTATTACTACTCCTTCATTATTTAATTAATTTGAAATGTCCCGTTTGGTTCCTGAAGTCTCCTTCTCTCTGCCGTACGCTGCCTAATCGTTCTCACTCCTTCTCTCCTGTTTGCATGTTGAATGTGAGCTCTTCCCTTCACTGCTCTGTGACCAATGTTGCTTTTTGTGTTTGCTCATGTCAGCAAACAGAGGTTGAACGTATGAATACAAAGCAGACGCTGAGGCTGGGAAAAGCCGACACGCTTATACAACCTCGGATGGATGAATAAGGATACATGAAAGAAAACTCTGCCAATGCATCTGAGCTTTTTTAAAGGATTGTTCTGACCTCCTGATGAAGTGAATATTTTCTTTTCAGCTTTTTTTCCCCCTCTTCTGTCACACAAAGTATTTTTATTCTTCTGCGTTCTATTTCATCATCACCCTGCTTTGATTTGTTCTTTTATGAGAAGTAAACAAATACTGAATGTTCCAATCCTTGCTGCTTCCCTTCTATCTAGAAATGCAAATCACCTGATTCATTTCAAAGGTGGATAATCCAGAAAATAAAAACCTGCCCAGTTTTCCTTCATCCCGTTAACCAGGTGATTAGTCTATGTTCTGGAGCTGGAAATGCAAATGGCATGGAGCCAAACTCTCCACAGACTTTTTCCTTTCTGAACCTGGATCATCCACCTCTGGTTCAATTATTGTTTCCCGTCACTTCTCCCCATGCCTGCCTTGACTGATTATATCTGTTAGTGATGCTGTTAAATAATTAGCAGCTAATCAGAAATAGCAGGTAACCTTAGCTGGATGGTTTAGGACAGTTCATCGTTATCTCCAAAGTGGAAAAGGTTGGATGGCTTCCATAGAGAAAACAACATATTTCTGGCATTTTATAAAGATCAACCCAAAACCTGATATCAAATAACCAGATATGGGACTCTCATTCTACTCAAACTATTTATTGACATAAACAACCTTTTAAATAATAAAAAAATATATATTTTTGAATAAATAAACTTATATACAGCAACATAACATTTGCTATTAAACATTTAGTGCATTCAAAACCTAAATACCACTGAGGCTACTTTCTATCCTTAAGGCCTGGGGTACACTTTGGGATATTTTCAATCTTTGCTCACAGACCCAACTAAAATTACAGAGTTCAAATGTTTAAAGTTTCCAATGTATGTCCTTACACTGTACAAACTGACGTTACGATGTAATCTGCCTACCCACACTGTATGTCCTCAAAGACAGGTCAGGGACTTGAACAATTCCAATATGCGATGCACAAAAATATAGGTACTGTAGCTAGTAGTAGTAGAAGAAACTTCTGTTTTTGTTTCCCACATGCATAATCTCCAAGGAAAGAGTTCCCTGTACGGTGGGGTTGCCGCTCAGACATGCAATTGACTCACGAGCTACAACCAAAACATTAAACAGGTTTGATTATCTTGCAACCCATGATTTCGGAATCTGAGGTTCCAACACAACAGATTCCGTCACCGCTTTGTATACTGCACAACACACAGTTTGGCCAGGAGTCGGCCTGATCCCCAAACTTGTCACACACCTGGAAAACCATGTCAAAAATGCACAGTGTATGCAGAGCTTAACCCAAATACCAAGACGAACAATTCACGCTGTAACCCTTTTTAACAGGGAGTTGTTACGTTTCATACATGGACTTACTATGCTGGCTCCAAACCTTATCATCTGGTCTGATGTGGGCTGGCAGAATAATTGTTTCTATAACTGTGGACGCAGATGTTAGCGTTGCAAACGTCGGTTCATTCTGCAATAGGAGTTGTACCGAGATGTT
>NW_015153577.1:0-9672 GCF_000732505.1 Cyprinodon variegatus | reverse complement strand
ATATATATATATATATATATATATATATATATATATATATATAAAACACTTCAAAATCCTTTCTCATCTTTACATTGACAGGCTTCAGCCATGTCACAAATTTCACGTTTTCCAGCCACATTTTCCCATTTTCTAGCCTTCTCCCCATCTCAGGTTTCTTTACCGAACATACAGCTTCACGATCAACCGGAAGCGGTTCCGCGCAAATATATCGCAATATTATATATCTGTTATATATATATTTTCATAAAGCATTTTAAATGCCATGATAATCCCATTTAATGAATTTTTATACCAATTAAGGCCTTAATTTAAAAATGATAAAAAATGATATTTTAATGAATTTTAATGATTTTTAAGGTTATGTCTGAATTAATTTGTTTATTTCCATAGAATAGTTATTTATTGCTTTTTGTCAGATTAAAGTTATTTCTAGAACCATTGTGTTTTCATTAAACAAAAGACACCAATAATTTTGCCCACATGTGTATTTACTCAGCGAGAGGGAAGAGAAATTGACCAACAAAAGAAAAAAGAAACAATAACTAAGACAGGAACAGAGTCCATATTGACATAGCTTTAACCAGATGGAAGCAACTGATGAGGAGTTGGGGGTTCAAACTAGACGTGGAGGTTTCATGCTTTCTGCTGGACAGGTAGGTTAACTTAACAGCAGAGTTTATTTTGGCACTATGTTAGCAATAGGACAGAGAAATACAGCAACTACTCGGTCCTCCTGGCTAGTTTTTTTGTTAGCCTACATTGGACGAGCTCCATTGCAACATTTATGAGCTGATTTTAGTCTGCACAGGAGTCATAGCAACAATTTATCAAGGGTGATGGGGAATGATGTGAAGAATAGACCAAAGTAACACAAGTTTTTTATCATGATTTAGTCCGTAGAGCTGCAAGAATTCTAATGCCAAAACAAAGAAACTGCACTGTGTATCCTTCTGTTCTTTATAACCTGACAGGACACTTGAACTTATGCAGGATTTTGACATTGTCACATTAATGATACTCCATGGCTCCCATATTGGGTATCATCTCGATATAGGCAAAGTGCTTGTTATTCATTTAGTGCACTGCTAAATAACAGTACATTTTACACACTGAGGCTTTACCAGAATCCACCTTTGTTGACCCTGGATGGAATATATTGCTCCTTCTAAATCTGGTTTCTCTTAGGCCTATGCTCCCATGCTTGTATATTATTAGTAAAGCAAACTAGTTAATAGACTAGTTTTTTCTTTCCCTTAATCCTTTGTCTCGTCTCACTGCTTATTGCCAAGAAAATTTTAGTCAAACCTTTCTCAGTTGTAATTTTTTCTGTCCTTTAATAAAAATGAATACAAAAACAAAGATGCACTTTTGTATTGCTAAATCTCAGTTTAGCAATAACAACATTCATGATAAAGTTTTGAGAATAAATCAACGGGTATTGTTTTTTCCTTCTGCAACCTTCCAGGAGCTATATCATTACGGTTTTATTTAAAAATCTTATCTTTTTAAATAAGATTAAATGTGAATATTTTTACCACACATCCTAAACTCTATGTGTTGTAAAAAAACAAAACAAAAAATAAACCTAACATGACACTGCAAATAACCTAAACACAGCACGTCCACGGGGGAACGTGGTGCACGGTGGTGCAAGCATCATGTTTTTTTTTAACCAATGATAGGGAAAAAGTTCAGCATTTGGAAGAAGGACAGAAAGAAACTCTGCCTAAGCTACAAAAACATAGAGTGGTAGATCACCTTCCATCTGGGTGAAATCCCCTGAGTATAGAGTCAGAGCTTAAATCAGATAGTTGAAGTCAAAGCATATTCATGTGCCCAATATCAGCTGTGTTCTAAATACAATTTAAAAATGGCAGCATACCTTGAAACTTGCTTTTCGCAGATTATTTCTGGCTACATCATGCAGTGGGATTGTTTCTCTTTATCAGGAACAAACAATATAACCTTGGTGGAGCTTAATATAGAAACATGTCTGAAGAAAATATGTTAAGGTCTAAAAAAAGACTCAAGAGACTTTAAACTTTTTCTTTGAAAAATATCTTTAAGGCCATGTTTGACTTGACTGCTGCTTCACAATTTGAGCTACTTTGTATTGGTCTTTTTAAAAAGAAAATCTATAAAACAGATTTTTGTGGTTTTAACTTGATCAAAATTAAAACATTTTAAGGATGATTTATGGATTATGGATGATTTTGCTAAATCTGTAATTTAACAGGATTTGTGAACCGTCAACCTGTGGATCTCAAACATTATTTGGCTTTTTATTTAGTGAGGAACTAACTGGTGGATTTGTTATCTGAAAATGTGGATAATTTTGGGGAGAATTTGAGCCTAATTACCACAACAATCTCGTAGAGCAGCAGGAAACTGCAAATTTCAGTGGTCCTCCCGGAGGGGAACGACTGTTACTCCACTAAGAAAAAACACACACACACACACACACACACAGTGATCCATTTTGGTTTCCCTCTATGGCCAAAAAGATAAACATGTGGTATTTCCGTTTTTAGGATCAGTCAGCTATCAGAGCTCCCACAGAGCATGAAATTCCTTAAAAGGATGGTGGATATAAAATGACCAACACCCAAGGAGCTAAATAAGATGCTTTCATCGAGACAAACGCTCCCTATATTAGGACTCCTGAGTCACCAATCAACCGTTTCCGACAAAAGAAGAGAAAAATAAGATAAAGCCCCACCTCCTGACAGAGATGGAGGAAGGCGGCATGGACTCCCTCGTGGTTCTCTCTGGCCGAGGCCTCGAAGTAAACGCCTCCTGCGATCAGAGATATGGCTCAGATCAACTCAGCTCTCATCGTCATGATAACAGTCGGCATTCCTTTCTCATCAGGAAACATGCAGGATACAGTTTATCAAGGTCACTTAATCTGTACTGTGTTTCTCAATATTTTAGCAGGGTGTGAAATCGCCAACTGTTGGGAGTTGGTTGGTGTGTTCAACCATAACTAATCCATCTAAAAACTGGAAATCACCAATTTCAGAATAGGTGGTTTCTATTTCTGCTTGGATTAAGGTTTACAATAAGAACAATAAGTAAAGGAGTGATTATCTGTGAACTGTAAACCATAAAATAAATGGTTTTCCAGATCTTTCACTGGATAACAAAGAGCATAAATCTTTCAAACATTCACAGAGGGTCAAAATAAAAAGAATCACCAAAGAAAAAACTTACAGGGCAATGTAGCTAAAGCTTTCAGAGAAAATATGCATAAGAATGTTAATGGTTGGGGATGCAGTATAATTGCAGGGGATTGGTCATGGTAGAAAAAATGTAATAAATAGACAATTTTAAGTGGTATAAATAGGGTTCCAGCAAGAAAAGGGGGTATTAGATACCCAGTGGACACCCTGTTGCTCAATGCACCTTAACTGACCCCTTCAATGCAGAGAAGCCTCTGCTCTATTTTGAGGATGGAAGAGAGAGCTGAGTCCAGCCATCCGGAAAGAAGATCATTCTGGCCGCTTGTATCCAGGATGACGTTTCAGTAATAATCCATACCTCAAAAGCATAGCTGAGGCCAGGAGGGTAGACAGAACAGTAAATCAGGGGTACTTTCTTCACCATAACAGACTGGACTAGTGCATAAACCCAAATCTATCTGTTTATTCCTCTTCCTGCTTTCCCTCTAGCTGCGGGTAGCTTTGGTTTGTTGTTACTTTTAGGCTGAATCCATAATTAAACAACAAAACAGCATTATGGGTCTTAGGACCAGGCATTCACTTTTTTTTTTTACTGTACTCCGCACCTAGGGAAGTGGCTAACGTGTTGCCTTCTTCTGCAGGCACTTGTCGGGCTCGGAGCAGGTCATTCTTGTTTCCAACCTGCAGCAGGGAAGAGATTATACTGATTAGATTACAGGATTAGGATTAGCAGGTTTCTTGTCTGCTCTGCCTTGAAATTAATACTGTTGTTCTGATCAATCTAACTGGATTTTAAAGACATTAATGTATTTACACCTTTTGATTTTTTTTTTACACGTTGAAACAGTGCAAACACAATCCTTAATAAATGTATTTTATAATATTATATAATGAATTTTAGGGTGGAGGATTTTTTAAGGAATAATGAGACGCAAGCTTTTTGTTTTTAACAATTAATAAAATGTTAACAGTTCTTAGCCTGCCTCTTGAGCAGAGATCGACTGATGCAGATTTTGTAAGGCCGATCCCAATGCCAATTATTTTAACATCAGTTTATGTGCTGCCGATTTTTTTGGGCCAATTCTTGGGGCCGATATTTTTTTCTTTCTATATTTACAATATAAAACTGACACAGAGATAACAAATTTGACACGGGTCTCAAAGTAAAAAAAAAGTAATGTCTAGGCAAGAACTTGTCTTAGGCAAAACCATTCACGCTGATGCCTACCTTGGGGAGTGGCGGCCTAGTGGTTAAGGCAATGTGCTTGGAATCCTAAAGTTCTAATTTCAAGCACCACTCACACAGACTGCCACTTTGGCAAGACCCTTAACCCCCACATTGCTCCCCAGATGCCGCATAAAGGCAGCCCACTGCTCCCCAAGGGGATGGGTTAAAGGCAGAGAATTCATTTTTTTACTCTGTAATTGTGACAGTGTAATGACAATACAAATGCTGGAATATTAAAGAACTGAAAAATGGGCCATTCTAACACATAAATATGATCTAACGCCTTTAATCGTAGCTCCGGTGGAACGTCTAGTTGTTGCTAGCTGTTGAGACCCAACCCCAGCCTTGAGTCTTCTGCAGCCTCTATCTAAACACTTTTACCTTAATTCAGACCCTTTTCCTTTTGAAGACGAGCATGCCCACAACATAATGCTGCCACCACCATATAAAACCATCATTGTGTTCATGGTGATTTGAAGTGTTGGTTTTTCTACCATACAGCGTTTTCCCTTCTGGTCCAAGAGTCCATTTTGCCTTCATCAAACCCTCTTCTTCTTCACCTCTCCTGGGAACCTCCTATCACTTTTTTAAGCTAATGCCTACCATTTTCGTTTTCCACTTCATTCCATCTCTATTATCTCCATTCTTCATCATTTGCTGGCTCCACCTCTAACTTTGTGATCTCTCTGCTTTTTCTCATAACAGTAGCATCATCTGGTCTATTACTGTTTGGCTGTGACACCGTCCTGAAGCGAAATATCAGCTATGCTGCTGCCATCCACACCTTGGATTATAGATGACAGAGCTGGGCCTCTTTTTCAGTGTTCATTCCTGTTTCTCTCCTAAACATAGCTATGGGTTCAGCTTTTACTGTGACTAACTGCATGCGCTGCTTTTCATCCTTTTGACGTGAAAACTGTTTTAGAGCTCATTTCTTTCACTGTTTCTTTCGCACAGAGAATCTATGGAGCTAGTTTACTGTCACTTTTTTATAAAAGCAAATATTTATAGATGAGTGTCTATATGTTTGTTTTGTATGTCTTCTTATGTGTCCTTGAACTCCAGCTGGCCTCTGCAGATGGTCGCTCTCACTGAGCCCGGTTCTGATGGAGGTTTAAAAGGAGTTTTCCTCTCCACTGTCGCTAGAAGCATGCTTGGTGTGAGGGATTGCTTTCGAGTCAATGAGTCAATGCGATCAGCTGGTTTTCCTTAAATAAATAAAAAAATTTAAACAAATCTGACTGTATGATCTGGTTGAAGTGTCTCTGTTGAGCTGACATGTGGTGTGAATTGGTGCTATATATAAAACAGAACTTCATATTATTAAATTATCTCAGTTCCATAAAGTTCAGTTTCATAGATTTGGATAACTATCAACTTTTCTGTCAGCAGATTCTCCCACCTGAGGTTTAAATCCCTACAGCTCCTCCAGAGTTATAACTGCTACCTTGCTACTGCGCCCACTGATGCTCTTCAAAGCTTTGAGGGATTCTCAAAGTTTTGTTTTAGATGCCAGCATTTTTATTCACCTTAATGGCCATGATCGACAGAAAAGTAAAAAAAAACGATATCTGATGCAAGTAAGCTATCACAGTGAAACATATCTTTGCAGAAATCCTTACCAGAATAACCGGGATGTTTCCAGACGGATGTATACGTCTGATGTGCTGGTAGAGAGGCTGGATGGTTCGATAGCTACTGTTGTCTGTAATGGAGAAAACCAGCACATACCCGTCTGCCCAGTAGATGGACCTGGAATTAAGAAAGGACTAAAGAAAATTAACTGAGAACATGAGTTTGATATTAAAACTCATAATAATATGATTTCAGCCTGACCTGTTGATCTGCTCCTGGCAGTACAGGCCTTCAGCGTCATCCTGCCAAAACACAAAGAATGAGGTGAGTATGCAGGTGGGTGTTTGGCTGCCAGCTTATAACCAAGAGAAATGGGTAGCATAGATGAGGCAGCCATGATTTATTCAACCACCCTGCTGCATAGATGGCTCTGTAACTGCTTTTTCTTTTGCAGCATAACTTAAAGATCTCCACTTTTACATTATGAACCTTTTTGTTGAACCCTCCCTCCCTCTCTGCACTCATTAAACTCCCTCTGTTATCAGTCACTTTCTCCCTTTTTAAATTCTTTCAGACTTGCTCAGTCTAATTAACCTCTGCTTCTCACTGTCAAGAAGCTTCCAGTGAAAAAAGTTTGACTCTAAAACAAACCGTTCTTTAATCTTTTACTCATATTCCCTCATGATTAAAAAAATCTAGGCCAGAGCAAATGCAGCATTGCTTGTTTTAATATTAAGCTAGAATTTGACCTGCACATAACTCAGATTAAATAAAATGTTTTCTTTAAAGTGATAAAATCCTACTGAAAAAGAAAGATTATCTTCCTTCCAGGTGAGCACACTCTGTGCTGAGGCATTAGACCGAGTAAGCTATACTTGAACATGTCAAGTCACTACAGCTGATCTATTATCTCTGTTCATTGAGCTACCATTCATTTGCCAAACAAGCTCATTAAAAGTCGAAACCACATGTTTCAGTAACAGTCGCTCCTTCTAGAAACAACATTCCAGAGCAGATCTTTTTCTGTCTACCAGTCAGCAAATCCTGGACACTTAACCCTGGATTTCCTGTTCATAACCCCGTATTTTTTTGACAATGCATGACCCGAACTGGCTGCAAAAATAAGAGCCTGTAAGGCTTTGTATCAGGCATAAAGGTTGCAGTCGTAAATACTTGATGAAGATCCGTATTTTGAATTCCTCTGGTTGTTATTGATCAATCACATTATTAGGATTATTTTCACTGATGATGTGTCAGTCTGTTAAACCCTAATATTAGCTTTGTGTCAGAACTAATTCTTTCCCAAGTAGTTTATCTAATTAGGTCTTCTTATGTCAAAATAAAAAGTCTTCTTCATTCTGTATGTGGCAAAGATTTGTTAATAGAATGAGAGCGGTTTCCTTGATCTAAGAACATGTAATATTATGATAAGGCTGGAGCCATTGATGTTTCTTCATTTACAAACATGTATGATGTAATGTGGAGATTTGGCATACTGGAGTTGTATGAAATGCTTCTCTAACTGTGGTTGTGGGAGACTTCAACAAGATGTGAGCCCGGTTGATAAGCGCTACCTTCTGTAACGCTAAGCAAATTCTCTGATCTGAGTAAGATTACAATGTCATGGTTATTAAATACTTATACAATATGATGTATTATTTAAAGAGTTTGTCCCGAGTAATCTCCTCTCACTTAAAGAACCCGAGAGAGAAAGCTTCAAGTTGTAAACACAGAGCTTTTCATAACAACATTCACTTTATAAACAAATTGTTGACAATTTGTACATATAAAGCTAATAAACAGACAAGCAGATACGTTATACAAGAACTTGGATTTTTACTTCAAACTAGAACTGACCAGGAGAAGAGAGCAGTGGAGAATGAAACAGACCTAACTTAGACATGCTGCAGTTACAAGTTGGAAAACCCACTCTGCAAAAAATGTAAATCTATTTAAGTCATTTTTTCTTAAAATAAGTGCATTTTTTCTTGAACTGAGGTGGTAAGCGAGACATTTTGCCAATAAAACGAGACAATTTACACTTAAAATAAGAAAAAAGAGCTGCATTGTCTTATTTCAAGAGCATATTATCTAATTAACTTATTCTAAGAGTAAAAATACTCATTCCATTGGCAAACGATCTTATTTTCCTTCTTTAAATTAAGAGTGAATTAAGACATTTTCACTTATTTCTAGATCATTTTTGCAGTGCATGGGATGTTAACAGCTCTTGTAGCTACTATTGGTCAATTTAAATTGCTTTAATGTCCATACATTACTGGCCATTTAAAACCAATCATACCCAAAATTCGTACTTAAACAAAAATCGCGCTACTTTATTGTGTTTTTACTCGAGTAAAAGTAAAAATTAGCCTTTAAAGAACTCTCTCAAGAATAAAAGCCTATTTGATATTATTAGATTTAACAAAATTATGTGAAATACAATAAAATATGCAAATTCTAGAGTTTCAAAGAATAAGATCAGACCAAAGAACAAACTATAAACAGAAATTACAATAAAAAAATCAGGTGTAATAAATATCCTTTAAAATGCATTTTTCATTTTAAAACTTACAAACTGTAATAGTTACTGTATGTAGAATGGGTTAAATTACAGCATACTGTTAACTGTATTTTCACTTAACCTCCACACGGCAGAATCAGCAGATGGAAAATAACATTTAACCAGCAAGGCTTGTTCATAAAAATTAAGAAAGCGTGTCTCTGAATTGTGAATAATTGTTTAAAACAAGCTTGTTTTCATTATTATTTCATTATTTCCGGGTGGATCATCTAAATAAGTGGTCCTCCTAATTGTCTATCATTCTGGTGATATGTTTACGTAAGGCCGTCCTATGTGCTCGTCCAGTCAGCTATCTTTTTCTGTGCATGCACACTTTCAGGCGTATATCTGTGTTGAGCTATGGTTTCAGACCTTGAAGCTTGTTTCCTTGCAGCGGTTCTTTGAAAATGGCCGAGGGTCGTATGAGAAAAGTGTCTACGAGGTGCATGAGAAGAAAAAAAGGCCTCAGAAGAGGCAGATATATCCCAGAATGCTTTGCATGGAGAACTCTCCTCGGGAAGCATTCTGGGATTTGCTGTCAAAGCGGCCCACTGTCGCCATAGGCTGCTGCTACCAGACACCGCCGACAAATAACAAAGATGACGCAGGCACTGCACAGCGGACCAACGGGGAAGTGATAATCTGTCCGAGCTGGTCAGTTAACTGAGTTAACTATAAAGTCCACTATATTGTCCCCGTTCTATTTAGTGATTGAGGGATTTAGGGGTTAGGGCGGACGTGCAGGCGCAGTAAGCTTGTATGAGCTATGAGAACAGCAATTTTTAAACACAGCGTGCACGAGGAAAAATGGCATTTCGCCCAGAAGAGGGGCGGGTCTTTTTAAAAAATTTGAGAAAAACCTCCACAATACCTTTAAGTGAAGTGACTCAGAATGGATGGAGTAGCCAGAAACTTTACTCAATAAGAGTAGTGATACTTTCTCAGATTTTTACCCAAGTTAAAAGTGTAATGCTGTAAAAATACTCTTAATAGTAATTTTTTTAATCAAAAAGTTACTCTACTACCGTAAATGTAACTGAGTAAATGTAACTAGTTACTACCCACCACTGATCACAAAGCTGATCAATACAATTAATTTGATGTAAACATGAATTCTCTAC
>NW_015153576.1:8279-9754 GCF_000732505.1 Cyprinodon variegatus | reverse complement strand
TAATCGATTAATCGAATCAAAATGTATTCTTGAGTATCGAAAATAATCGAATCGTTGGGTCAGGAAATCGATACTGAATCGAATCGCCATGATGGATGTGATTTACACCCCTATTAGATACCTAGTCAGTGGTATGTAAGCATTGGCTTTCTCATATATAAAAGGTTTAGAAGGCTTCTTCTGATGGAAAATATGCTCAATAGCTGGTGTGGGTGGCTCCAGACTCGCCCTACAGGGCCTAGGACAGAAAAGGAGGTGATACCAGACCTAGAAATCCAAAGGCACCCCAAATCACCGGGACACAAGAGGGCCAGACATAGGGAAGACACCAAAGGGGCCCAGTCCCTTAGGAACCCGACCCCAGAGGCAAAAGCTGGATCCCTACAGGGCAGTGGCATTCTTTTCAAATTGTTTTTCACAAATAACTTTCCTTAATTAAAGCTCAATACATACACTCACTCTCTTCAGATACATTGACCACATGTTGTTGACCAATAGAAATGCAGCTTTACTCCTCACTGTTGGGGAAAGCCCGCCCCCAAAATTGGAGAGCATGTGATCTCTGAAATGCAATTCGAAAAGAACGCAATTTATAAAAACTCAATCCGAAAACTGTTGGTATCTGGAGGTCTGTCCACTTTTCCCCACCAGAGGGCGTTCTAGGTCTCCTGGAGCTGATTGCACCACCTGTTGCTCGTTTGCTCATCAGGAGACCAGTATATAAGGAGGCAGAGGACATCACTCCGGCGCCAGAGTGTTTTGCCAGTTATGGTTGAACCTGTCTGAAACCAGAAACCCTGAAGAGTTTCTCTGTTGGAAATCTGTCTGTCTGTTCTCTGAAGAACCCTGGAGAATCAAACCAGTCAAAGACCTGCCTGCCCGCTCTCTGAAGAATCTGAAAGGAAAACTCAAACCTGTGATCTGCAAGCACTCAAACCAAGCTCTGCCTCCGCCAAGCCCTCAGCCTGCCGACAGCCTCTGGACCCTCCTGGTCCCCCCCCTCTGCCGCTCTGCTTAAACTCCAGAACAGGTACAGACCTGCACTCTCTTATCCTGCAAATTACCTGGACATCAGCTAACCACTCTGTCCCCTCTGCAGTGAACCCAGTCGTGACCAGTCCTGGAACTGATTATCCCTTGGATCAGTTCTTTATTGACACTGTGTTTATTCAATAAACCTTTGAACTTTTCTCCTGTTTCTGTGTGTTCTGCATGTGGGTTAGGAACCTTAAACTAAACATGACAAAAACAGAAATTTGAAAAAATTAAAATATCTGTAAAAAAAAAATAAATAAATGAAGATTAAACAAAATATATTTTTCAAAAATTAAGAAAAACTCTTTCTTACTGTTGGATGAGTTAAAATACAGTAGATGTTGATGTAGGTAGTGGGACTTTGACATAGTAATGCTTCTGAATGCAATTAAATCCATAAGACCCAACACTGTTAATGTAGCTTTGGCTTTAATTTAAGC
>NW_015153576.1:3996-6075 GCF_000732505.1 Cyprinodon variegatus | reverse complement strand
GTTTTTAAAAATTTCAAATTTCTATGGTGTATTTTCACATGGGTGTCTCCATGCTGTTTATGCTGAAATCCATTCTGAGTAAGTATATAACCCTAACGCTTGCTAGGTCCTGTAGCGCTAGCTCTTTCCACCAAAATAGCAGTAAGTTACATTAAAACCTATTTATTTTCAGCCTGTTGGATTGATGAGAATGTAGAAATCACAAGAGGTGATGAAGATGAAGGTAGGGCTGTCTAAAGCCGGGCAGACACTGCAATTTCTTTCAAACGTTGCACGCAGCTACAGCTCATACTGTACGTCCAAAAACCACACGTCCGAATCAGAGTCAAGAGATGACGTTGGTCGGACTTGTCAATGTGGAAGAAGAAGAACTCCCTTGTTTGCGCAGTGCTCAAAGTTCTGGTTAATCAGCTAGTAGCTCTGCTTCAACAGCAGGATTTGTCCACGAACATCGTTCAACGTTCGACTAATTTTCAAACATGTTTGATTTACTCCTGACCGTACGATTTCTGATTGGGAGGTGGTCGCGAGGGGCTCATCGCGGCTCATTACCCATGTATACTAAATGACGCAGGACGCACAATGATTCTGAAAGTTTGGCATGACTTAAAAATTGGCCAGAAAAGGGCAAAAAATCGTACACTGTATGCCTTGCTTAAAGAAGCTAGTGTTTTTGCGGTTGCTGCCAGAAAAGGCTAACCCAGATGGAGAGCAACGCTACAAAGAGCTTCAGTTTCTTTCTGAGGCTGTTTATGGTTAGCATCAGGATAAAAATATTTTCTCAGATATATGAAAACGCTGTGTTACAACGACTGAAACATGCTTCACTGTCACTATAAACAGTTGTTCATTATCTTTAGGTTTGTTTCTGATTTCACGTTAGCTTCTGCTAATGATGTTAGCTCTAGCCTATATAGTAACAGCCAGCCTATTCTCATTATGAGTTCGTATGAAATCGAACGAAAAGTTATGCACCGTAATTTCGTACGTTTTGGATGTTTTTTTCGTCGTATTTGCATGGGCATCTTATGCACCATTCAAGAACATAGAATTTAAAATACAATTAGCCCTAACCCTGACCCTAACCCTAAGATATAAAACAGCAAGCAACGTAGTTAGAGACATGAATAAGTGATGATTGCTCTGTTTTTCCCAGTTTTACGTCCGTCTGCGGATCTGCTTTTTTGTCTGCCAGCGCAGGCGCACGGATCTGGTTTTTTGAGGAAAAACGTCCAAAACGTACGAAATAGTGTGCATAACTTTTCGTACGATTTCATACGAACTCATAATGAGAATATGTTGTAACAGCCGATCATAAGCCGGTGTTTGTTTCTGTCATGATTCTGTCTTTTCTGGACTTTTTGGTTCTCTTTAAATTTTCTTTTTGTTTTCAGTTACACTTTAATTTAAATCCTTTTGTTTTCTAGGTCATTGCTTTATTTTCCATTTAGTGTCAACCAAGTTATTTTCTAGTCACATTTAAGTGCTGTTGTATTTTTTGTTCACTCTCTGTCTCTTACTTGTGCCAGTCTCCTTACTCTAGCTCCCTTCTAGATCCTTCTGTCCACACCTGCTCCCAATCAGGTAAATACTCCATTCATTGTTCTGATTGGCATACTGTATATACTCCTCGTCTGCAGTTACGGGTTGCTGGATTCCCTCTTTCCTTTGGTTTGTTCCTCCCTGGTGTCTTCTAGTATTTTAGATTTTTTTGTTGATCGGTTCTGGATCATGGCTTCTGTTTTCTTAATTCTTTATTAAACTTAGCAAAAAGAGTAGACATTTCTTTTCTTTTCATACACTTCTTAGACACTTTTTCTCTTACGCCCCTTAAAGAACCACGGTGAGAAAGGTGAAAGTGCCAATTCGCAGAAAAAGATAGCTAACGGGACACGCGCGTAGGACGGCCTGACGTAAACATATGACCACAATGATTGACAGTTAGGAGGACCACTTATTTTGATGATCCACCAAGAAATAAAAGATGGTCCTCATACCTTTAAGAGAGGCCTTCTCATTTAACATCAACGTTTGGCCTCACAAATGTTCTCCTGGAAATAAAACCAAAAACCTATAAAA
>NW_015153576.1:0-1215 GCF_000732505.1 Cyprinodon variegatus | reverse complement strand
AGTTGATTTATTGCTTGTTAAACAATAGTTAATTAATAATTAACACTCTTACAATATTTGTACAGGAATGATGTAGTGACATGTCAGTCATCTGGGGGGGGCACCTTAAGGGACAAATCAGATTTAAGGGGGGGTACAGTGCCGCCCCTGCTCCCCCTCTAGCTCTGCCTCTGCACTACTGCAACAAACAGCTTATTATGCTGCTATAACTCTGTCTATAACTGGACACATCACAAGTTCAAGGAAAATGTTAATAACATCCAAATTTAAGCAAAATAAAGGTTTTTTAAACCTGAATTACTCCGTATTACTGGTAAGATTCTTCTTTGTTGTTCAACCCTATTGCTGCTAAGTATATATATATATATATATATATATATTATGACATCTATTATTAGCAGAAATCCACTGACAATGACCAAAGCTTTACTCACACTCCCAAAACCCCTTTAACACTTGATTCCGTGCTTGTTTGTCTCCCCATTTCTGTCAGGGGCCTCTCCACTGGTAACCCCACTGCAGGCGCCTCTTGGGGGCCTGGTGTTACCTGCACACAGCAGTCGTGCAAAGCCATCTTAAGTAAGCAGATGCTTTAGCAGGGCCCTCGCTACAGCAGAGGATCATTATTTTGAGGTGGAAAAATCCGGTTTGACAGATGAAGCGTGGCCACAGAGAGGCACATCACTGATTTGCCACATAACAAGATCTCAGTAGAGTGAAACACCGATATATTACACATCAAAACAGAATGGGAGGAAGGATTTATTTGTTTGTTGCAAGGAGAGAAGATTCTATTTCAGAGGCGCCAAAGCCGTGCACAAGAAAGCAGCGGGTCCAGGGGTATTATCGCTGGCCCATGTGATGAGTTTGGGGTCTAAGGCGAGCCGGCGACCCATCCCCACCTCCCAAAGAGGGAATAGCATGGGATCAGCAGCAAAGTCAGAGCAATTTAATGGGTGAGTCACTTAGGTGTTGTAAAGAATGCCTTTGAACCCAGGCTGAGAACAGTGATGAAGTGTTTAAAATACTTTGACATCAGTGTTTTATCAAAGTTTTTATAGATAATAAAAACACATTCTAATTTTTTTCAATGTTACCTATTTTTTTCTATTTTTGAGTAATATGTTGGATTTTATTTTTTAATTTATTCACATATCGACCATTTTTACCTCACCTTTTTAAACGTTCTAAGGGCTTTTGCTTTATACAGCTAAT
>NW_015153575.1:7936-9756 GCF_000732505.1 Cyprinodon variegatus | reverse complement strand
TTTGATTGATTGATTGATCAATCAATCAATCAAATCTGCTGTGTGATCTGGAGGTTAAATAAAAATACAATAAACTGTATACTGTAATTCAGTCTATTTTCATATACTACTTTCTTAGTGTTGATTTTGTACATTTTATAACTCAATTTTTGTTTTTTTTTAAAGAATGTTCATTCTACCTATTTTTTATTGTGTATTTTACATCATTTTGTAAAATATTAAAGCAATGGTTATGATCATGGTTAGTAAGCAGATCAGTTATTCACTACTTGAGTAACTTTTACCAAATACTTCCTCTCTTAGATGAGTGATTCCTTTAAAGGATGCATTTTACTTGCATTTATTAGATTTATTTATTTTCAGACATACAATGATATAATAAAGACAGCATATGTCCATATAACATCAATTAAAACAGTCTGAAAAAAAGGGTGTATTGGCAGAAGCAAGAAGCTTATAATGGCCAGCCTCCAAAGCCAATTTACATTGGACTAGAAAGCAAAAGATAAAAAGATGGCTACTGTTTATAATACATACCAACGAATGATTTTAGGAAAAATTATTATTCTACATTAATAAAGTTTTTTTTTTTTTTCGGAAAAGGAAAAAAAAAAAAAAAGGGTAACGCACCAAATATCTTACCGCTTTCAATTGCGTTCACATGTTTCTTGATTTTTTTTAATCATATTATTCTATAATATGTTTTTCAACCTTGTTAATGTTGTACAATCTTTTAGCTCCTGATCTAATTTGTTCCATACATCAACCCCAACAAAAGAAATTACAATGTTGTTTTACTTTTTTTCTTGCTTTTGGTTTTCTGAACATTTTATACCCTCTGAGAGAGTAAGCACTGTCCCTGATCAAAAACAGACCCTGAATATGTACTGGCAACAAATTACTTTTTTACTTTGTATATAAATTGAGCGGTCTTAAAGTCAACCAAATCTTAAGATTCTAATGTTTTTAAATGTACAAAAACTTGAGTTTGAGTTTGACTTGAGTTTGACTTGAGTCAAAATAGGATGAAGTAGTGCTATTTTTACTCAGGTACAATTTTTTGGGCCCTCTAACATTTAAAGTGGAGACATATGAGGCACATGATGAGCTGTAATGATCTAAATCAGGTATCCCCTAAGTCGGTCCTGGAGGTCCGCTGTCCTGCAGGTTTTTAGAGGTTTCCCTGCTTTAGCACAGCTGATTCTGATGATTGCAGTTCAGCAAAAGCCTGTTAATCAGCTACCAATGTAAAGAAGCTGTGCTGGAGCAGAAAAACCTCTAAAAACCTGCAGGACAGCGGCCCTCGAGGACCGACTTTGGGGATGCCTGATCTAAATGAACAAATTCCACCAAAGTTTTCTTGTTTTTTGTATTTTTATCGCAATTTTATTTTATTGATTTGGAGTCTCTCCCCAGGAGAGGCTGCAGCTTCAGCAGAGATGAGCTCTGGAGTCTGTAGCTCTGTGCTTCTTTCACCTCAGTTGACATAACACTTCATATTTAATTTATGTGCTTTTAAATTTTGTAAGTTGATATGATCTTTGCAAAATAGCATTAGAAGAAAATAAGGTCTGATAGCAATAAATAGCATTAAAATTGCAAAATGACGATTCAGCTTTAAAACAGTGTCTTTTTATTACAATTTAGGAACATATCCACAGTTTTTATTGGTTTATTGAGTAAATACCTTAAAAATTATTCTTATTATGATGAATAGGAATATTCTTGCGAGGAGGAAACACTTTCAAGAGTCATTTTTTCTCCCTTTTTCATATTTTTGCAGGACCTGAGTTGAGAGCTAATTGGTCTGAACCCGACCC
>NW_015153575.1:3402-5475 GCF_000732505.1 Cyprinodon variegatus | reverse complement strand
ACTTATTTTAAGAAAAAATGACTTATCAAGATTTAGATTTTTTGCAGTGGAAGTTCTAACTGTTGGAGGGGAGCACTGAGTTTAATAAACTACAGGCGTAACAAAATAATTAGGGAAAAAACAAACAAATGGTGGCTCTGATCCCTCCTACTGGATTGGCCATGGAGGTCACCAGGGGGGTGTTAATGGTCGTTGGGGGGAGGGGATTCTGATGGGTCGTTAACTTCCTTGCCAGAGTGATTTTGGTCACACTGAAGTGACAGTCATGTGAGGACAGGTGAGTGGTTAATCTTCAGGGTATTGTTCCTAAAAGTGCTCTGTAACGCCGGGCGTACACTACAGCTCACACTGTACGACTAACATCGCAGGGTTTAGTCGCAGTGTGAGTTCACAGCTTACGATTTATGTTCGACCCGACGCTCTCATAGGATTCTACCTGCTCACACTGTGCGACTTACCATGTTGGATTCAGATCCGCAGTGAGATGAGCTGCTCTGACTCGTCTATCCGGAAGCTAAACAAATAGAAGGGAAATATGAAACTCACTAGAGTGAAACGCGCTGCCTTGGCGACGACGTATTTGGACAAAGACATGGCTGAGCAAACGTGGCTACTACGGTTTGTCAACTTTACAGACAGAACTGCATTTCACTCATTACATCCTTGCCATGCTGCTGTGTTTACAGAAGAATCCTTCTTTGCGTTTGCGCACTGAGCGATTTGCCCACGACGGTCGAATCCTGATCGGGAGGTGGTCGTGAGAGGCTGATCGTCCCTCGTAATCCCCTGTACACTACACGACTCACGATCAGGCTGAAAGTCGGCCCGATCAAAAGATTCTCGCACGACTGGAAAATCGCCTGTGTCGATGTGTCGCGCATGCGTGTTTAGAGGCGCTGCTATGACGCATGCGTGTAAGAAAAAAAATGCGGTCAGAGCTTAAAGATGGAACCGTGAAAACGGCGTTTCAAAATCTTCCCACTCTGAAGGCTTAATAAAAAAAAGGATCGTTTACAGACCCCGAAACGCCGGCTTCGTATGGATGAGAGGCTGGTTTGGTGAACAATTTGTGAATTTAGGCCAGGGTTTGACTTCGTGTGGACGGAGCCTAAAACAGAATTAGTATCAGGACTTATAGTAATAACAGGAAAAGAACACATTCCTCAAATAGGATCAACTTTCACAGCAGAAGGTGGAGAAAAGTGTCTGAAGCATTCATTCTGCTCCTTGGAGGTATGAATCACTGGCAGAAAGAGATGCTTGTCTGCAACAGTTCTTCAAAAAGAGGTTGAAAGGGGTTAATCAGGATGGCACTCCATTTATCCACCATGCTCTTTTCACACATCGACTCTAAACTGTGGAGCTGCAGACCCACCACAGCGCTGGCCTTCCTCACTTACTTGTTCTGTTTATTGGCCTCTAGTGGATCCCACTTCCTTAGCACACCACAGCAAAAAAACAAGGTTGGCTGCAACAGACTGAGAGAAAATTGTCAGCAGTTTGTTAAACACACTGAAAGACCTTAACCTCCTCAGAAAAAAACAATACAAAACTATTGGCTGTGTACTTTACTGTAGATGGCGCCAGTATTAGTTCAGCTTTTTAACCCTGAGTACTTGTAGCTCTCTACAATCTTCCTTACCCTGAATATAGACAGGAACAAGTGGACTTATGTTCTTAAAGTCTGCCAAAAGCTTCTTGGTCTTACTATTGTTGAGCTCCAGATAGTTTCTTTACAAAGTCTTTAGTTAGCTTCTACTTTCAAAAATGCATATGACTATGCAGAAGTAATAAGAAAACTTCTGGATCCAAACAGAACCAGAGCTAAAGTAAAACTTTGAGGAACTATGCCAAAAGAACACCTTGGGTTACTCCGGTATTGCTAATTACAATGTCAAGAACAGCCAAACCTGACACACTATGGCTGGTTTCTAAGATGGTAGAATATATGATACAGGAATGTGTGTCTGGATTCAGTTGCATGTTTAGGGAGCATATTTCTCAGAAGAAAGAGTTGAATTGTTCTGGGGGGAAAAAAAGAACAAGCATCTTCTGCTAATCCAACTGCAGCTA
>NW_015153575.1:0-3244 GCF_000732505.1 Cyprinodon variegatus | reverse complement strand
ACTGTCGCTACGAGCCTGCTGAGTGTGAGGGATTGTATTTGAGTCGATGAGTTGATGCAATCAACTGGTTTTCCTTAGATAGAAAACTTTGTATCAATTTGACTGTATGATCTGGTTGAATTGTAAAGTGCCTCGAGATGACATGTGTTGTGAATTTGGCGCTATATAAATAAACTGAATTGAATTGAATCATCCAGTCAAAATGATTCAAAGGAAAACTAGTTGATTGCATTCACTCATTGACTCAAAGGCAATCCCCTACACCAAGCATGCTTATAGAGAAGGTGGAGAGGAAAACACACAAGCTCTGAGCAAAATCCCGCGTCAGAGGATGAAGAGAGCACATCTAGCCAGTCACAGTCAGAGAAACAGGACTACACTGAAAAATAGGCCGAGCTCGAACATCTATAAACAAAGGTGTTGATGGGAACATATAAAAAATGAAATTGAAAAAGAGAGAAGACAAAACTTGAAAGTATGAAATTTGTTAAAAGACATTTGGAAATAATAAAGTAAAATGAAAAAAAAAACAATAAAACTGAATTTAAAAAGAAAATTGAAAAACTTAACGCTTTTTTTTTTAAATTAAAGCATTTCCAAATTTCCAGATACAAATATGTTTTTTTTTTTTTTTTTTTTTTTTACAAACCTCCATGTACAAACCATCTTGTTTGCTTGCCTAGGATAACGGAACAAAACTCACAGTATAAAAGGAAAAAAAATTATAAATGACTTTTTTGTTATTCAATACTTAATTGAATTATTTTTAGACTGTAATGTGTCGTTCTGTGATCACACGTCCAACTGTAAGTGTAATTCAAGCTTTAATCATGTTCAAACAGTTAACTTCAAACTTGTGGAATAAACTTAGTTAAATATAAGAATTTATTACCAAAAATATCCACATTAACCAAATTTCAGTATCTAAGTTATTGAAAAAAAAAAAAGTACTATGTAGACGTATAAATGTAGCTGAAAACCGGTACCTATGAAATGGTGCAATATCACTGCAAATTTGATCTAGAAGCTAATTAAAATGAGGTCAATTTATCTTTTATACTTTTTTAGATCAATTGGAATGTGTTCACACTGCAAAAGCAAGAGGTAAATAAAACTATATATATAATCTTCATATAAAGGCTTCAGGAAGAACCGTCCTAACCACACTCCACTGCTCATCAACAGCTCAGCTGTAGAGGTTGTCAGCAGCACAAAATTCCTGGGGATGCACATCACAGACATCGTTGAACGTAAACACCACCTCACTGGTCAAAAGGGCACAAACGTACTTGAACTTCCTGCAGAGGACGAGGAGAGCCCACCTGCCCCCACCCATCCTCCCCACCTTCTACAGAAGCACCATAGAGAGCGTTCTGACCAGCTGTCTCACTGTGTGGTGTGGAGGCTGCAGCGCCTCAGACTGGAAGAAGATGAGAAGAGTAAAAACAGCAGAGAAGATCATCGGGGCTCCTTTTCCCTCCATTAAAGACATTTTATCTCAGTGCTGCATGTCCCGAGCCCGTAACATCATTAGCGACGCCTCACACCCCCACCATGGACCTTTCTCTCTGCTGCCCTCTGGGAAGAGGCTTCACAGAATGCACTGCAAGACCAACAGGTTCTACAACAGCTTTTCCCCCCACAGCCATACGACTGTTGAAACTCTAATCAAGTCAAAGTTCGACACTCTGCATCAGACTGATCACATCATATTTGCTCTACATTTTCAAATCCCTTTAAATAGAACTCGATGTTCTACTGCATTTTGCACCATATTTATTCATTTATTTTGTCCTGCTCTGAACCTTCCATATCAAGCACCATGTCTTTAAACTGGTTTTCCTTTTCTCCTACACTGGTTACATTTTGATCACTGCTGCACTTTAAAAATGGTAATGTTCATTTCACTGCTATGCTGCTCATTCACTGCTCTGAAAGGCTGTATGCATTGAAATTATGTTCTTTGTCCAAGTTTGTCTAAGTCTAAGAACTCAAAAGAAGATGGTGACATGTGAATCGAACGCTTCTACAGTCTATATGTAAATATATCTAAAAAAAATAATCAAGCAGAGTAAAGAGGTTGCTAACTGCTGTGGGCCGCCCACTATCTGTGTCAGCAGCATCTGCAGCGGTGGAGCTGCAGGATGCCGAGGCTGGATGTGTGTGGGTAATGACTGATATTATGCATATTTTCCAGCTTATCAGCTTACGTCGAGCTGCTGCTGCCTGCAGACATGCCGCGCTTAATGGGAGCTGACCCTGTTTAATGAGCACAGCCGATGATAGTTGAAAGCCATCGCCTTTTCAAAGAAATCTCTGCATAGCCACATCTCATTTTCCACTACTGTGAAAATATTTTGAAAAGGTCAAGATCTGCTGCTGCTGCTTTTTGTTACTACCAAGACCCATTTTAGTTTAAACAGACCATGGATGCTTTCAGAGATTGGTAGAGTAGATTTGATATATTAAACACACCGTAACACAAGATAGATTTTGGGAAAGAACATTTAATTCCACGAGGAGAAACATCAACGTAAGTGCACTTCCATTTTTAGTACACTTCTTGTGAACAGACATAACCTTGGAGGATAGAAAGAGACAGCAAAAGAGGTGAGATATCACAAGAGAAAGGTGAAGAAGAAGCAAAACGGAGGCAGGAAGGAGGGAACAAAACATTCAAGTTTAAAAAAAGAGCAGAGAAACTTTCCCAGATGAGGGACACATAGAATACACTCACAGTCACAGTGGAGCTGGTGCTTTAGAGTCAAAAAGTCTCTGACAGAGCTTATCACTCCCTAAATTCTTCTCAAACATTCCCTTCAACAAGTGGAGCGACACTGATGCAGAAGTTAATGACTGCTGCAATACAGTTTTGCAAGGATAGCTTGGACTACATGGAGTAATAATGAGCAGTCAGTGTTTTACATGCTGTTAATGCAGTCAGAGAAACCTCTTAGTACAACAACCAACAGGGTTGATAAACAGGACAATATTTTTGAATAAAAAAAAAAAACTGGACACTAAATCATGAGATTTTCAAGATTCTTTTTTAAATCAATCTCTCTCTTTTTTTAATCTATGGATAAAATCTGTAACCTGAACCTAGGAATAGTCAGTCTGGGTTTGACGGACGTTTATCCATTTCAGTTTTAGTTTTCTCCATTAGATATCATTCCACATAACTTTATATTCTTTCCTTTTTTCCCCTCAAATTATTTGTTTTAATAAATCTCTAATTGTGTTT
>NW_015153574.1:0-9768 GCF_000732505.1 Cyprinodon variegatus | reverse complement strand
TAAACACTTTCTTCCTGACTCCTCTCTCTATCTCCTCTATCCTATAACTACTTGCATGAACCGTCTCTATCCAGGTCCTTTGGACTTGGTTGCCCTGAAACGGCACTCAGCAAATCAACAGATGATCTCTGACATCTAATTCTAGGCTCTTCACCGTCCTCATCATTCTCAACCTGAGTGCAGCCTTTGACACCATCTGTCACCCCACCCTCCTCATCAGATTAAACCCCCGTTGGCATAAATCATATGACACTGAACCCCCTGTGGTTGGAGCACAAGCTGTGTCCCCTCTTTTTGTGAGCCCAACAACATCCAGAGACCACATCTCATCCACCTTTTAGGCTTTGCCACCGGCATGTGAAAAGAGTACTCAACTTTTCACTTTAGTTACATAAATGGAGGTTGGTTGATTTCACTCAGTCGGCACTTTATTTTACTTTGCAAAGTAAAAAGAGAACAAGACATCAACAGCCTTCACAGTATGATGACAGTCCTGTTCTATAGAGAGAATTTAGTCTAAAGGCCTGGATATCCTGCCGTAGCAGTGTGTTGCAGTGAGCTTGATGCAGATATTTTTGATTTATGCTCAATGTTGCAGCGTGGTCTGCACTACGTTATTTCACGCCATAACGCCAGAGGGCCAATCAGGAACTAGCTGTGGGTCTAGATACGGCCGAGGCGGTGAGGAAGTGGGGGCCAGTTTGTACGACAACGGAGGGACATGAGGGCCAAAAAGAGCGGAGATCCAGGTGGAAAAAGGGTCCCAGCGTTCTCACGCACGCCGCTCTTCTAGCTGGTCCATGTTCACCAGTCGTTTTCCACAATGGCGGTCAGACAAACAAAACAAGCCAGTAAAGAACCAAACAGGAAATACGCATAAAGAGTGGATGTAGATTTGACCAATCTAAAGCCTCCTGTCTGCGCTCACCTACAGTTAGCTGTTTCTGTCAGCATGGTGTAATGTGAGCCCCTCCGGGCTGATGACATTATCCGGTTTGGATGAATGAAGCCATGACTCGGTGAGGATGATAGCAGAGCAGTTGCTAATCTCCTTCTTTGAAGAGAGTTCGAGTTGGAGATGATCTATTTTGGTATGTTGGAGAGCAGGATTGATGGGATTGGTGGTCTGTGAGGATTTCTTCTTAGCTTTTTCGTTGGTGCAGGGGTTGTTGGACTGGCGTTTGCAGTTTCTGATCTGGTGATTAACTGCAGAGGTTTAGATAAGTGCGACACTGAAGCCAGTGACAGTCTGAGGAAAAATGCAGCAGACATACTGGAAGCTTCTGACCAGATGGAGAAAGAACTTACAGCCATCCGGTTAGTATGAAAAATTAAACAAATCAGACATAACATTTTGAAAAGATCAGACATGCAGAAAGGTTTTTTTTTGTCCAGAACCATATTCTAACATAAAAACTGTTTTAATTGAGTCAATAAAACATCAGTGAATTTAATTCATATGTTCTAAAAAACTTTCTATTTCAGAGAGATCTTCCACAGGTTAGCCGAAATCAAACGATGGATAGAAACCAGCAACAGAAGCCCTGATGACAAGAAAACATTGTTGGAGTTTGCAATTGAAAGCTGCAAAGATGAAGAAGTTCGACGGTGGCTCAGAGAGAATGCAGAGACGGAAATCTTCTCCAAGCAGGTGGAGATGTTTCAGTTTCTGAAGGAAAAGATTGATAAAGAAGAGGAAAACAGCCACAGCAATCATGTTGTCACATTTGTGGCTCATGGAGCGATCACCAACACCATGATTTTCTTCTTCAAAAAAAATAGTTTTTTTCAAATTAGTCATAAACTTAAAATAATGTAGTTTGACACTTTTTGTCCTAATTTGGATCAGTTGCGCAGAGTGGACCTTTTGTATACAAAAAGGGTCACCGTTTCACAGTGCTTATGACTAGAGATCTGAAATTTTACACAGTTGTTGTGTACAACATCAACAAGTCTAGACAGTTGGAGAGGTCAACCTTTAATTAATCCCAAGATATAACATTTTGCATACCAAATTTTTTTCTGTGAGAGAAAAAAAAAGATGATATCGGACATGTTTTAAGCTACATAACTCAAGCTGTGTAAAACTTAGAGTATTTACACACATCTCTAGAAACTAGAAGATTGTAGCTTTCAAATGAGATTGATCACAAGCATGTGGGATTTATCATATTAATCTACTGCCCAATGACATTTTACTGCCCCATGGAATTTGTTTCTGCATAAGCTAAAAAAAAAAAATTCAGTGTGTCTTCACCACCAGTAAGTGTCAATAACTTGGATTATGATTTTAAGCAAATATTCATTAACCACTGTGGAATGGTATTTTTCTTTTGCCTGTTTGTCAGTGATGTTAAAGTCTGTTGTTTTTTTTTCTCAATAAAAGTGATTACTTAGAAGCCTTGTTGAGAAGAGATGAAAGGAAAGGAAGGAGGTTTGAAAGGAAGTTTCTCCCTAGGTTTGAGAAGGGGAAAACAAGTCAAGATTCTCATGTCCTGGTGTGAATAGAAAACAATTGTCGTCTCTGTCCTTTGATGAAATAAAGTGTTTCTCTTGGAAAATGTGGGAAATGTGTGTGGAGTTCCCCTTTTTATGCAGGGGTTGGGATGCTGCAGCCTCAGATCAACTCTGAGCTGCATTCAGCCGGTCGTGTTGTTCTTCTCTGCAGAGTAAAATAAAACCTTTTCTTCCTTGGATATCAACTCTCAGTCCTTATATTATTTTTTAACTCCACACCACAATCAACCACAATTACATTTTTTCTCACTGCCTTCTGTGGTTAGTAGTTTTCCAGTTACTAACAACTCAGCCTTAATTTCTTCTGCAGCTTAATTTCACAGTATGCGATTTTAATTTCTAGAATATCAACATATTAAGTCTATAATAAAAGACAGATTTCAGATTAATGAGGCAGGATTAAAAAGGCAGCTAATGCCAGGACCTTTAACATGATTAGAAATCCTAATTTACAACCAATTCAATACAAAATCTTCCATAAAGTTAATCATACATGCCAACAGATGTTTGAGTTGAGTTTTGCAAAATCTGATATCTGCTTACAGTGCTCAAGTAATGCACCAAATGACTGTATGCTGCACTATGGTTATGTACTCCTGTCCACAGGTTTTGGTCTATGGTATGTGAGGACCTGTCAAAGTGTCTGAGATGTAATGTCCCATCCTACACCTTAGTCTGTTTACTGGGTAATTTAGATGGTGTGACCTTAGATCGTCATTCGCTGGGGGGTTTAGATGTAGGGGGGTCTGTTCCTTCTAGGATGGGCATTATGAGCGTCAGGGTGAGACTTCTGTAGGCTGGGAGCATGGTCCCTCTGGGATCTGCATCTACAGACATGGGTTACCAACCATGGGTATGAGAGGTCCATACGAAACTGTCTGTGTTTGTTTGGGTAAAGATATGTGGAGACCTTCACAGCCTTTCTACAGCATTTTATTTTGGGAGAGAAAAACATGTCTAGTCAGAACAGGGCAGAAACATCATAGTGTGAGAGCTGTTGATGTTTTGTTTTCTTTATTACTTTACAAAGTAAAATAAAGTGCAAATGAAATTCATCGATCTTTTATTTAACTGGACTGTATAGTTGAATACATTTTTCATATGACACTAGGTAGAATTTCGGTCGGTATATAGACTCCCATTTTCTCTCCAGTTTCTTAGCATTTTGTTTCAAAGTGCACAGATCTGCATTAAACCGGGAAGCAAGCTTTCTATTGTTAAAGTTTTTGTTTTTCAAAGTGGCTACATTTATTAAGCGTATGCAGGGAACTAATAAAGCATCAACAAAATCATCAATTTGTGATGGGGAAAAAATTGAATGGTTGCCCTTTGCAGTTTTACTCTGCGATACAGAGGAGATAGAGAGTGGAACATGTGGGGATATTCGCCATCCCTGCGCAGCAACACCTGCGGTTATTTAGGGTAAACAATGAAACACTTTATGGACTAGCTTAGCATGAGAAAAACACTGGACAACATCTTCTCCGTTGGCTGGCACTCCTCAACTCCTCCAGAGTCAGCTGTTTAATCAGACAGATATGAAGAACACGGCGGTGTTGCGCGCAGGCACTGACGTCATTACGTGACACAGCAACCAGATGCTGATAAACATGTCTTGTTTATCAAATGTGAAAATTGAAAGAAGTAGAGAGGAGAGACAGGCTCTGCATTCTGGGGAACTTTCTGCTGATGATTATGTAATTATTGCCTGTTTTCTGTACTTGCATCCCTGGTTTTGATCTGGTCTGACATTAAACAACAGAAGGGCATTTGAGGTCAGCTACAGCTGTAATAATCTCAGAATGCTTCACAGTTCAGGCACCAGGACATTTCAGAGAAAAACAAACAACAAAAACAACTTTTACTTTCTGTTTGACTGTGTCATCAAATCAACCAATCAGAAGCAAGATGCTAGCAGTATATCTATCCCTTGTGACGGGAGTGTTTTCACAACTCATTGCAACAGATGAGATGTTAAAATAGAATATTTGGTTAATTCCTCAGATTGTATTTTAATTTTTGTTCTTTTTTAAAATCGTTTTCAGGTTTATTCTGTCCTAAAGGAAACTACCAGTGACTTTAGTGGCACAACTCCTAAGAAGATTAATCATATTTAATCTCATTTCTAGAAAAAGGTGAGAGTGCTGTGATCAGACGGTGTTTTAAAATACCTTTTTACTAAACATCAATCTGTGCTTGTTGCAGAGCGTTCGCCTACTGGGATCACACCATGGATGTAGCAGATGAGCTCTTGGATAAAATCCTCGAATGGGTGGAACGACAGAAAGAAGCTGCAGAAAAGTTTAAAAAACTGGCAGCTGACATGGAGAAAACAAAGAAAGGCTGTAATATCAGCAAAGTAGTTGGCAGCTCAGTGTCTGTAGGGGGAGCAGCAGCCATGACAGTTGCAGGTATAACAGCCCTGTTAACTGGAGGAGCTGCGATCCCATTTCTCTTTCGTGCAGGAGCCGTGGCCTCTGGGCTCGGTCTGGCCACTAATGTGACCTCAGATGTTTTGGATGTTAGTCTATCGAGCATCAGCATGAAAGAAGCTAAAGAGATTGGAGAAAAGATCGAGAACCTTGAAAAGAAGATTGGAAAACTCTTGGAGAAACTCAAGGAGGAAGGAGAGAGGAGGGAACAGGAAGTTCAGGCTCCGTCCTCTGAAAAACTTTCTCCACAAGATTATGTTGTAGAAAAGATCCTGAGGGCCATGGCCAAACGAGAAGGGCTGATATTGAACCCCGCGATCAGTCAGAACGGGATGTTATCCACTTTGCTTAAAACCTTGCTTGGTGATATTTTTGCAGATGTTCTTCCTCTTTTGTTTTCCACATTTGTGATGATTGCTACTAAAAAAATTTGTCAAAAGTTGGTGTCGCAGTTAATTCCAAGGCTGGCTGCATCCATGGGAGTAAGAGTTGCAGGCAAAGCAGTGGAACAGGTGAGTACGTTAAACACTGTGGCATCATATCAGCAACTATTTCATTGCTTCTCATGCAATTACTAGGTGTTAGACCAAATGTATTTCACTGAAATAGTGTTTAATCAACATTGTGTGTGATTGATTTATTTATTATGGCATAAAGACAGGAAACCAGATCCATGAAACTGCATAAATCCAGCCACATTTCCTTAATATAGAAATTAGTATGCAAGGAAAACAACAGACCCCTCTACATTTTAAACACATCTGTTTTAATTTGCAAACCAGTCTTCCCATGTAATTCCACCTCTTCCATGAAAATAGATTTAATGTAGAGCGAGAAGATCCTAAAGGTAGAAAGAGCCCAGGGGCCATTTATAGTAATTCTGCGCGGCCCCTCATATCCTAAATTCTGAAATAAATAGACTGGGTATTTAGCTGCAATGCTTTTTCATTTTAATATCAGTAAGTTACTGCTGTTAGAGTAGAGAAGATCTTTCTCAGAGGAACCACTAGTAAACCTGCAGATTGAGAGCAAAGTGCTCTGTTAGGAACATAAGGAACAATCAGATCTCTGATATCAGATGGAGCTTGGCCATTTAAGGCTTTATATGTGAGAAGGAGGATTTTNTCATCAGAACTCTGGCTGCAGCATTTTGGATCAGCTGAAGGCTTTTAACTACAGTTTGTGGACTTCCTGATAGTAAAGAATTACAATAGTCCAGCTTTTTTATATAGTTTATTGTCATTAAACTGTCACAAGTTCAGAGCAATGAATTTAACCCTCTGCATTTAACCCATCCCCTTGGGGAGCAGTGGGCTGCCATTGTGCATTGGCCAGGGAGCAGTGTGGGGTTAAGCGTCTTTGCTCAGGGACCCAGAGTGGCAGTTTGAGGGAGTGGGGCTTGAACTCAGAACCTTCGGATTCCCTGATGCCCTAACCACTAGGCCACCACTTTTTATCTTATTTTATTTTTTTAATTATTTTTTCCAACCTTGAAGTAAAAATGCATGAACTGTTTTCTCACCATAACCTCAGGACATGATATTTCTTATGTTTAAAATATTCCGCAGATAAAAGAATGAAATTCTAGGAACCTCTTTGATATGGGATGTAAATGACAGATTTTTTTTACTTGATCTAAGATCAATTTAGTCCAATCAGATAAGAAGCAAAAAGTTTAGAGTCAAAGATTTTATTTCCTCAAACATGCATGTAATCTATATAAAGTTTAGTTAGTTTCATCTGGATTTATAGCCTGGCCAGTGCACCTGTTTTGGATGTGATCAGCCATTAAATGACCGTTATTAGCAGTTATCAGTCCCATAGAACGGCTCCAGGCTGCGTCTCATCCACCTGCTAGTAGGTTTTTATGGCTGATAACATGCTTATCAGCTTTTCGTTGATACCAGCTGCTTAGTCCACATCTAAAACCTTAAGTTTCACTTTCTATTTGCGTACTACTTTATTTACAGCCTACATTATAAAAAAAAAAATGCTTTTTAAAGATTTAGTTTGAGTGAATCCTACATGTTTTAGTCACATAAATTTAACCACTAATAACAGCCATTTAATGGTTTATCATCACATCTTTAACTGGTTCATAAAGAATTATGTTTAATAACAGATCTAGCTCTAAAAGTGGCATTTTCATTAATTTTACAATTTTTCAAAAGGAGAGACAAAGGTAATGGATGTGTTGGTAAGATTGATCATAGAGAGGAAATGAAGAGGCAGAAGCTCTAAATATGAGAAAACAGGAAAACAAAAAAACACGAGGACAGCCAGATAGGTTTTCTTGGTGTATTCCAATAAAGCATGGTGAGAATAGTTTGAAGATTTATTTCACAGGGAGGGGCCTTATAAAATAATCTTTCCATATGATTGGCGGTACTGACATCCTACTGCATCCCCCTACATGGAAGCCGACCGGTGAGGCTGATTGGAGTGACGCAGACTCCTTTAGCCAAACCCGGGTGGGAAAAGGGCAGAAAGAATTTCTTCTGTTGGTTTTAATGAATTAATCAGATTAAACTGGACAACAATGATGAAACAAAAGCATCATTTTTACAGCTTGCTTCATTGCTTCTAGCCGCTATGGTTGCCTGAATTAAAACAGTTGCTTCTAAGATGCATCATGAAAATCCTGCCCAGCGCTGTAATGCACATTCAAATAGTTTGCCAACCAATAAAGAAAATCCGGCCCAGTGATTCAGTTGCTGAAACTCAAAAGCTAGAAACATTTCCGTCTGCAATACTGTGCTCTTCAAAGAATCAAATGTCACACAACATCAAAGATAGGAAACTTTAAAATAGTTTATCCTAATTTCCTTTTGTTGTGCTTCAAAGGTTGCTGCAGGGGCTGTTGGACTGGCGTTTGCACTTCCTGAGCTGGTGACTAACTGCAGAGATTTAGATAAGTGCGACTCTGAAGCGAGTAAAAGTCTGAGGAAAAATGCAGAAGACATACTGAAAGCTTCTGACCAGATGGAGAAAGAACTTACAGCCATCCGGTTAGTATGAAAAATTAAACAAATCAGACATTTTGAAAATACATTTTTTTGTTCAGAACCATATTCTAACATAAAAATTTAATCAATAAAAGATCAGTGAATTTAGTTCATATGCTCTAAAAAATTTTTCTATTTCAGAGAGATCTTCCACAGATTAGCTAAAGTTAAACGCTGCATAGAAACCAGCAACAGAAGCCCTGATGAGAAGAAAACATTGTCAGAGTTTGCAATAGAAAGCTGCAAAGATGAAGATGTTCGACGGTGGCTCAGAGAGAATGCAGAGACTGATATCTTCTCCAAGCTGGTTGAGATGTTTCAGTTCCGGAAGAAAAAGATTGATGAGAAAGAGGAAAACAACCACAGCAATCATGTTGACATCACATTGGTTGCTCATGGAGCGATCACCGACACCATGATGCCAGCCAGCTGTCTGCTGCCTCTGCCCACCCTCTCAGACGTCATCTTGTATTCTCCCTGGGACTGTAATCTTGATGCAGATGCAGCATACGGTGTTGCTACAGGGGAAATTAAACCGTCCCACAGAAGGTTTTGCTGCTCACCTGGATGTTGCTGTAGCAAAACAAATAATAAAAAGCAACGACTTAAGAGTCTGCCCAATAAGTGGAACTCCATGAAGGAAGCTGGAAATCAGAAGATTCCCACCATCACTGTGTCGCCTCTGAAAATACCTGAAGATGGTGCCTGGGAGAGGATTGAGGTCCTTGAGGATGAAGATGGGGAACCTGGAAGAAACAGCATCTTCATCCTATTCATCATACCATCAGTTGGGCCAAAGGAAAATATCCCTCTCCCTGTGGTGACCTTGGCTCTGTCACTGGTGCTCATGTTCTCCAGGTTTCAGGCCACGCTTCACCTCACCACATCTCTGGGGAAATGTTATACAAGTATGAAGCCAGATGAAGAAGAAAAAAAAGTTGACAGACTGTCCAAAGCTTTCAAAGCTATGGTTGGTTAAACTTACGACCAGTCAAGAACATCACTGGTTCCACTTCCACCAGGTGACCCTGATGTGTTATGATCCTTCTCCCTTGTACTAAGCTCGAGTTGCCTGCCCCTGCTTACTCCGGGGGGCTGGGGATCCTCTCCTGCTATACAATACATATAAATTGCCTGATTATCTATGGGATACTCTTTCTTCTTCTGGCTCTTGTGTGTCTTGTATTTGTTTTTTTGTTTTTTGTTTGTTTTTATCACACCAGCTTCTGAATAGGGTCTGAAAAAATTGAAAGAAAGCAACAATGGAAGCAAAAACATGATAAATGGTGATAAATAACTGGATTCAGGAAATCCTACAGTATAACAACAAATTGTAAAACAAATGGATCTTGTTAGAGGATGAGCTACAGATGACTGGTGATATGATTGATAATTACTTTTGACTTCTTTGTACCTTTTTTGAATGAAAATGCTGACATCCTATATATGGTCATACAAGTTCTTAGTCAGCAGTGTTTATTAGTGCCTTCATACTGATTCATTCTTTGATACTTTATGCCAATAAGTCAATATATTGAAATAACTGAACTTGTCATCATTGTGAGTTTTAATAAGGGTTGAGTAGAGTGCAGTGTTGAGAAAGTTTCTTCCAAAATATAATACATTTCATATTACAAGTTACTTTCATTTGTACAAGTTAGACTTTTGTTTGGCAACTACTTAAAGGCTGAAAAACATTTTTTATTTATATACACATGTATATCAATTTGAAGATCAAGGAGTTAAATGAACTATCTGTGACAACGTTTGTACTGTTACAGTACTACTCATTAGAGATCATTTCCTTCTTCTGT
>NW_015153573.1:8519-9769 GCF_000732505.1 Cyprinodon variegatus | reverse complement strand
CTATACTAAAATAAAATAAATAAAATCAGTTAACTTTTTTTTTTTTCCAGTGGCCCTAATCCTCTTCCGTACATATATGAGAAATTTAGAAGTTGATATTTTTTTATATATTTCAAATGAATTACTTTAAACTTAGAGAAGAAAATTCCTTTATACTGTTGTATTTTCTAGTTATACTGTTGTATTTTCTAGTTCTGTTGATAAAAAAGTAAACTGTTCCTGTGCTTTATTTTGATTTAAAAATAACCCTGGAGGGCGGTCCTTATGACTTCACTAGGTGGGCGGTCCTTATGACATCACCAGTCAGATCATGGAATTATGGATGATGTCATGGGTTTTTAGAATAGTCATTTCATTCTAGCTCAGAACTCTTGTGAGTAAGCTGTGTTTATTTTGCTCTCAAAACATTTTTGGATTTAAACTGAAAAAAAAAATCTCAAAATGAATTTCTGGCGTAAGAAAGGAGATTCTGCATCGTTAAAACAAATGCGTAAAATAAATAGGTCAAATATCGCAGAACTCTGTGCACTCAATGAACATCTTGAAAAAGGTTTTTGTGAAATTGGCTCAAACCGTGGAGTGGAAAAACAGATGAAAGCTGAAAAAAGGTTAAACAAAGAATTTGAAAAACGGTTCAAGGAGTTTCAAAAGGAGTTAAGAACCCAGGATTCTTTCATGGAGCAACTCAATGTAGAAACTGAAAAGGTAAAGGCTTTATCCTTAAAAAATACTGAGTTAAAACACCAGTTGGAAATGATGAAAGACCAGATAAAAGATATAAGGATATTGGAAAGTCAGGCCAATATTGCAAAACATCAACAGAATTTCATTAAGGAAAATAACAAGTATTTGAAAAAACAGATTAAGAAGTTGATGGAAGAAGTTTCAGATAAATCTAAAGAGGCTGTGAAGGAAATTAATAACTGGTTGCCAGTGGACAAAAAAACCAAGGAACAAACATTTTCAGTTTATGAATTGTCAGATGTGGACACAGATTTTGATGAAAGTTCATCCTCAGAAACGGACGAATGTGAAACAGGTCCCAAGCCGGCTGACCAACAGACCAAGAAACAAGAACCTTTAGAGTCAGTTTATGAGTTGTCAGATGTGGACACAGATTTTGATGAAAGTTCATCCTCAGAAACGGACGAATGTGAAACAGGTCCCAAGCCGGCTGACCAACAGACCAAGAAACAAGAACCTTTAGAGACAGTTTAAGAGTTGTCAGATGTGGACACAGATTTTGATGA
>NW_015153573.1:4008-5673 GCF_000732505.1 Cyprinodon variegatus | reverse complement strand
TGTGTGTTTTTAGCTTTCTTCCTGTATGGGAAAATTTTCAAAATTTGAAACATTAGTGCAGTAGTTTATGCTAAAATAAACCTTTGGGTTAAGTTGTCGCAAGCAGGTTTTTCTTGTGTTTCTTGTGAATTTGGTCTTAAATTTTTAAGACCAAATAGTGTCTTTAAAAATTTAAGATTTAAGTGGCATTAAAAAGTCTTAAAAAGTCTTGAATTTAACTCACCTTATGCTGTAGGAACCCTGTAATGGATGAGGCTGGCCAACAGCCCTGGATTCCCAGTCCATCCATGCCTGTCGGGCCTGTAGTTGTGCAGTCATGGTACTCCGTCTGCGCAAATAATGAGTTTTTCAGTTTTTCCTTAAAAGTTTAAAAAACAATCCACTAGACTTGGTTTGGGTCCAGGAAGCTTTCTCAATAAAAATGTCTGACATGAGTGATTTATTCAAAACAGGTTGAAATGGTCTACTAAGTATTCTCTATATCATCAGGGGCGAGCTAATCTTAAATAAAGGAATAAAAAAGAGGATTTAGAGATGTTTTACTATATTATAGAGTAGACTGGGTTCTTTGATAAATAGGTTGGCCAGTTTTAATTAGCAGAATATTAAAGGGGCAACAAATTGAAACTTCAACATTTGGGAATAATAAAGTAGCATCAACAAAATGCAATTTAGGAGAAATTAGAACATTTGAGGAGCAAATTTTTAAAGCAAATGAAGACATCTTTCAATATAAGCAATATTGATGAAGACTTAATGAGTTAATAGTGCTTATGGAAGTTCAATATCAGGCCCAGGATCTAAACATTCTCCATTTTTCAGCTGCAAGCAGGTTTAACGATAGCATTTGAGAAGCTATATACAATTTTGGGGATGGGTAACCATACTCTTTATGCATGAAGCAATAAGAACACCTGAATTTACTTTATCTACAGCTGCAATCAATACTTTAGAGGGAATGCACACTTAATATGGTAGTTTATTTGAGATAACGGATATAAGAAGAGATTATGTTTCCTGCACATTTTTTGATCTGGTCAGGGGTCCAAATAAGACAACTATTGACTAGATCTGGGGATGTTAGAATAGGGTGACCATATTTTCATTTGGGAAAACCAGGACTCCTTAGAGCGTGGGGGGGGGGATCTCTGTTCCCATGCATACAGATGTCTGTGGCATGCACTCACTTAACGTAGGCCTACGTAATCCTACAATAACATGATATTTACAGTTGATTTATTAACAATGCTTTTCAGTAAAAGTCAACAGCAATAACTCCAATAACAAACAATAATTTTATTCAAAATGTATTCATTAAAAATGCTTAACAATTCCTCTAATGAATAAATAGCACAATGAAAGAAATAATGTCTCATCATCGGGATTTTCTCCGTGATCAGAGGAAATGTTACTTGGCGCCGAACAGTGGTGAAAATTGGAAGTTCAGTTTAATATAATACAACTCTGTGAATAGTTCCGTCGGAAATGAATGAAAATAGTTGTTTTAATGGTTATAGAGTCAGATATGTGGAGGTAATGTTTGGTTTATCTAAAGGTTTTAATCTGTTACTGTGTAAATGAGTTTGGCTGTAATTTAAAGGCACACTATGCAACATTTTTCAGTTAATTAATGTGTTCCATAACGTTTTGGATGATTAAATGAGT
>NW_015153573.1:0-1439 GCF_000732505.1 Cyprinodon variegatus | reverse complement strand
CTGTATGGGAAGCTTTTCAAAATTTGAAACATTAGTGCAGTGGTTTATGTTAAAATAAACCTTTGGGTTAAGTTGTCGCAACTGGGTTTTTCTTTTGAATTTGGTCTTAAATTTTTATTTCAAGTGGCATTAAAAAGTCTTAAAAAGTCTTGAATTTAACTTGCCTTATGCTGTAGGAACCCTGATAAAATACGTTATCGATCATTTTGTGTCTGAGAGGATTAATGGATATGTGTTTTATTCTAAACCTATGTAAATATCTAGTTTCAACTTTTGTTATCAAGGAGTCAAAATGTTTGATATATCATTTTGTGCTAACTAAGCACATTTTAAGGAACACGTGTTCTATTGTTTGGCGAAACAAAAAGTAAATCAAGCAATCACAATGCAGTCCCCCACTGCATTAAGGGACCAAGAGATTGATGATGTATTAGTGCCAGAGAAGGGACGATCCAAGTATTTCAAGGTGCTCTATTAAATTTTGTCAGACACACTCATCTATTGAGTTGAATGATCTGAGAAATAAGAAATATCCAGTACGGTGCAGTTGTGTGCTGACAGAAATGCATTGTTAAGGTCAGAAGCCAAAATTCACCATCTGTTGAGGCACAACACCACAAAAACCTACAGCAGATGGGCTGAAATGGCAAAAGCACTTTGTATTTAAATCCCATCAGATAAAAACAGGGAACAGAGGCCATGTTTTGGAGAGTATTACCAATACTGGACAACAGCATATCAGAAAAATGGCCTGGTTCAGTAGTTATCGATTTTAATGTCAAGATTCAGACAATAGGCTCAAAAATCTGTGTGAAAATAAAAGCATGGATTCAGCCTGCATTGTCACACTGGTTCTGGTTGGTGTAGGCAATGATTAGTTCTTGTTTTCAACCACATAGGTATCTATAGGCATCAGCTTCTAAGGACATGAAGACAACATAATAGAAAAAAGAAGAACAAGCAAAACAAAGATTAAATAATTAACAGCAGCAACATCTTCTTGACTGAGATGAGGTCTTAATAAATCAGTGATCACTTTCAATGACAAAGTTATGCTATAATATTAGAAGATACGACAACATCAAAATTACTTGTTAATATTCATTTTCTATACACTATACTGTGTATAACTTTACTCTCATAATCCCAAACAGGGACACCTAGATTTTGAGTTGGGGAGTCAAAGTAGGGCAGAGAAAGGAGTTGACTGACAGGTAATAGCGGGTATCACATTACAAGAGCCAAATGTACATACTGAGTTGCCAGTGAGGCTCTGACCTTGTCTGTTAGATATAGATGTTACCTTTTCTTAAAAACATTGAAAGCGAAATAATTTTTTATATTACTCAGGTTTTTATGTCAGAATGTGTTTACTTGGAAGAACCAGTTCAGCTGCCAGTTAATCAACAACATTGCATTTTTTGACTAAAAAAACAAAC
>NW_015153572.1:0-9776 GCF_000732505.1 Cyprinodon variegatus | reverse complement strand
CTCACAACAGATGCACATGAACCCTGGCTGTAGGCGTGACCACCTGTGTATTTTTCCTGGATGACGCAATCATGTTAAGTGTTACAGCCAATCACCGAAACTTGGTACCGAAAGACGAGGCATGTTACGATACTCGGTAGAACCGAAGCATTTCGGTCGGTACCATAAAAGAACCGATGTTCGGTACCCAGCCCTATACATGGGGCATAAGGAACAGGTAAGTTCTCTGATCGTTGACATACGTTAAGTGTAAGTTACTCATAATGTGTGGTGTCTAGCTTAACCAAAACCTATGAGTAACTTCTGCATAACTTATGCTTAACTTATCAATAACTTATCTCCAACGGCTATCAACGTATCTGACTTGTTCCAGATGACAACTGAACGTGTTTCTAACTTAGAACTACTTTATGAGGGTGTATTAAAAGTGTTGTGGTATAAAAGGGGGAAACAGTCTGTTCTCCTCCACACTTCATTGGCATCATGTGGTGAGCGTGAAGGTGATGGATCCTCCGTGCGTTCACAGCCACGACCAACAAACTTCCTAGCAGACATGACCCTGAATCTGCTGCAAATACACACCTTCTTTCTTTCTTTTTTTTTCTTTTTAATTATTTACTTTTTTTTTTGCGGGCGGTAAACAGCAGCTAGATTAATACCGCGATCAAAAGACATCTTTTATAGCCTATTAAACAAGCCCAACCCGCCACGCCAGCGGCAAAAATTATTTTTGCCTGTCATCTTGGTCTACCCTCAAACAATGCCTAGGACCCTAGAACTGGGTGGCAAATCACAACGCAGAGATGCGTTTTGAATTTCTGGTTGCAAAGTCGGCGGGGTTTTGAGGGCATGACGCGACGCTGGAGAAAGCACAAATGGGAAGATGGCAACAACTATTGAACAGTTCTCGTTTGACTCAGCTTTGGAATCAGTTTTGGAGGGATTAGACTTGGTGTTTTCATTGAAACGTGAGCAGGAAGACGCTCTACGCTCATTCATTTTTAAGAAGGACGTATTCGCCGTTTTACCGACAATCTGTTTGTTTACACTCCCCCACCAGCTTCCTGTCGCGCTTCCTACGTCACAGTCAGTTGAGCTCATTGGTCAGCGCGTTGGCCAATAGAGCCATACTCTGGAGTGCCCTCTTTTAGCCACGCTTGCTTCATTCACCGTAGCAGCAGTCCTAGACGTCATCCCTCTCTTGTGCATGTGATGCTGTGTGTTTTGTAGATTGATTTTACATGGATATGTAACATGTGGTACTGATGGATTCAGTCAGTACCTATAAGAATACTGAATGATTTATCCTTCCACTTTCTAGCAATAAGTCAGCATACAGGCAAGACTCTGCAAAAACTGATATAAAAGTAATAACTTATAAAGATGTATTAATTTGAGTGATGATCTGACCGTTAAAATAAAAATGATTAAATACTATGCACTTGAAACAAGATAATACAGTTATTTCCTTTACTTCAACCATAAATCATTTTAATTCATTTGGAAATAGACTTACCTGCGAAAATATTAAGGGGAAAATAGACCTACTTTAGGAAAAACTGACAGTTTTCTGCAGTGCAGGATTGTGGGGCTGTGCAGATGACAACTGTCATCTCGAAGACCAAAGAAGTGATGTGTAGATTTAAAAGGAGAAAAAAAAAATCTACATCATCCTCCTCTAACTTAGCTCTATGTTGCACAGCCTGTGAACAGATACAGTAAAGTGATTTGCCAAGTACAGTTGTAACATTTTCCTATCCTCCCAGCTGTTTTTTTACCCCACCCTGCTGCTTGGAGCCGAAGAAAGGCAGAACTTTGGGACTTGGCCTAGAAAAGCAGGTCTGAGGCAGAAGCATCTGTTAAATCCATAAGATGAGGAAAAAAAAAAAAACATTAAAGGAAAATAAGAACAAAGCTTGCAGAGCAGATGAGCTGATATGTGATCCCAGATGTCTGTCTACATGTGCTGATCAATCCGATTTGGAGTTACTTTTACAGGCAGAGCTGAATTATAGAAGAATGCTCTTTATCACATCTAGATTTTGAGTGCTACTTCGCTGTAAACATGAAGAGAAATATAAAGAAAGTGTTTCCCAGAATATTTCATGGGCTGTGCAGCAATAAAGTGATGAGAGGACTGGATCACAACCATTAATCCTTCTATTTTCCTGGCTCCTTCCCTTTCCTGTCAGTTTTTATATGCCCTGTAACCTGATGCCGTGTGGCTTTCATCCTAATTGTCGCTGTTCGTGTGAGTGGCCAGATTTCCCCGCATAATGAAGGGAGGCAGGTTAAGTGTAGGATAGCTTTTCGGTTCACCCTTGAGACGATTGCCTGAAAGGAGTCGAGTGTTTTCATGTCAAAGTAATTGACATCAAAGCCGTTTCCTTCATCTTGCAGATTTTCCTCACCCTCTCCTCACTTTCTGTCTGGGTGTATTGATTTGTTTCCATTTGTTTTATTGTTCTGTTCAATCTTCCTGTTTCTCTGAGCTGAGTTTTCCCCCCCCTGTCTGTTGTTTTAGTTGGTATCATCAGAGACTCCAGCTGCAGAGCCTCCTGTTGCAGTGGTCCCCCCTGTGGAAACAGCCTCCCAGCCATCACCACCTCCGCCTCCCCTGCCTCCCCCGCCTGCAGAGAGGACCGGGGGGATTGGGGACTCCAGACCTCCCTCCTTTCAGTGAGCAAAGCACTTGTTTATTTTCACATAAACTCTGTCAGACGTAACCTGGATGCTGAATTTCAAGACCCTGAACTTAAGTTTAGTGTAAACTAGTTTTGCCCATTAATATACAGGGTTTCTGCAGGTCATTAAAAATCATTAAATTATTCTTTTTTAAATTAAGGCCTTAATTGGGATTACAAATAATTAAGTGTGATTGTCTTGGCATATAAAATGCTTTATTTTATCATTTTTTAAATATGTTAAGAAAGAAAATTTCACATATATTATATACACATATTCTTTAATTCTATTCTATTCTATATTCGAATATATTATATTGCAATATAAGCGAGGAACTGCTTCCGGTTGATCGTAAAGTTGTACGTTCAGAAAAGAAGCTTAAGGCGGGAAAAAAAAGCTAAAGTGGCTGGAAAACGAGGAATTCAGGACATGGCTGCAGCCTGTCGACGGTACAGGGTCATGGGTACTTGTTGATGTTATTAAAATTGTTTCTAAGAGCATTTAAAGCACTAAAGTATTCATTGCTGTATAAACCCCGATATATAAATCTCAGGTTGTCTGTATGAAGAATACAGCAGAACTTTATTGCTGATTGGATCGAAAAGCTTTGAAAGATTTCAGTTTCCTTTAAGGTCCACTTAACAAAACTTCTCAGTTTTTTTCTAGGCCGCTCCTAAAAGTAGGAATGATGAGATGTATTTGTTGAGGCCAAGCTAATGTGTGTTTTTACAAAGTCAGAGCATTGATTTAAAAAGTGAATTCTGTGAGCTTAGGCAGTGAGAAGTCTTCAAAGCTAATCCAAAGGGGGGAAATTAGAGTCAGAAATCCTCCAGAATAACCATTAGCTATTTGTTTGGTGGGGGGTCTGAATTTAATAAGCCTTTTCTGTCCCATTCTTACAAAGGTAGACATGATGTTAGCTAAACTTTGCTTTTAGGTCAGACTAGGATTGAAATTTCTGGTTTGTTGGAAAACAAAATAACTTTTCTTCCTACTGCTAAATGTTAAGGACCTCTGATCACATGATATTCTTAATCTACAGGGTTTAGTTTTATCATCCAAGCAAGAGCAGCTTCTGTAAATCCATGAGGTTTAAGGATGTGTAGAAGTATTCGGAGCATTTATGTGGAAGAACCTCAGATTCCCATTGAGATGTACGATAGAGGAGGGGGTGTGATCCTACAGAAGCCCAGCCCAGCTGCAGAGAAAAGGGGGAGTAAGAGAAGACATTGTCCACTAGCTACTGGGGGAATTAATCAGCAGTTAAATTCCCTGTTGCAGCTTTTCCTTCCTTTCTTTGTATTCGTGATTGTTCTGGAGTCCAGACAACAGTGAGCTTTACGCGGAATAAAAACCAGCTGAGGTGAATATAAGCAGATTTGCTTGTACGTCTCACATTCAGCCAGTCACATGATTATTGTTGAGCTGAAGGTTGGGATTAAACCGGATTTGCAGTGAAAAAGCACGTTAACTCTCTACAAAATGAACAGAAAAGCATTTACTGACTAAGCACTAAGCAAACCTTAGCCTGTCTACTGACTGTGTAAGAAAGACAGCTTTGGAGTGTCCCCCCCCCCGATGACTGTCATTGAAAGGTCTCGATTTGCAGCTGCTACAAGTGGTGGGTTTGTTAGTTCTGCTGTGGTTTGCATGGAACCACCATGTGACAAACAAAAGCTTCCATAACTAAAGCTTTATATTTAGCTGATGTACTGAATGAAAAACTATGTGCTGCTTTCTAATCATCCTCTTTGTTTTTCATCTTATTGTTTTGAAAGGACTGTGAGGTTGTAGACTTCATCAATTTTACCTTCATCAAATACTTTCATTCAATGGTTTGGCACTTTTGTTATATAATCAAACAATCTTCGGACTGTTATGTATTGTCCTTTGAACACATGTCTGACTAGCTGTGTCAAAGTGTGAATCAAGCTCAAGTAATGGTTAGACGGTTAACTCTGCACATATATGAAATAAATTCACAACAACTTCCTTTTAAATCTTTAAGGTATAGTACAGGATGTACTATACTTTTTCTTCTTTTCCTCCTAATTGTCAGTCATTCTGTTGATATGTTTACGTAATGACGTCCATACGTCCGCATTTTCACTTACTTGGTGAGTCTGACATAGAGGGATAATTGCAAATCTTTTGGAAAGTAAGCTTGTATGAGCGATGCAAACAGCAACTATTAAACAGCGAACACAAGGAGAAATGGGCTCTTGCACGCGTTGAATAGACAATCCCTCTCGGGAGCAGGTTCAGGGTTGTGCATGTGAATGTTTTTAAAGTGGAGGGGAGGGTCTTTTCAAAAATTCACGAAGATCCTCCACTATAACTTTTAAGATAAAAATCATTCAATTTAAAAAAAAATTTTGGTTAAAAACTTTTGACTAAACTACTGAAACTCAACTAAACTAAGTTATCGTGAACATGTTCCAAATCCATAATCAATAAAATAATGAAATAATGTCACAGTTAACAGCATAGATTTGTGTTTGAGAACCAAGGTTTATCTTGAAGAAATAGAAATGAGGTCAGATTACATTTAACCGATTTAGAGCAACTGGAATGTGTTTGAATCAATTCACAATACAAATTCAATAGGTAAATTAATTTTTTATTAAATTATTTACTTAATTGGAAATCAATAATCTGTTGGTCAATTTATTCTTAACTTTGTCTGATTGTCCCTGATGGAAAATATATGTTGGGGACCACCTAGCTTATTTAGTTAGGTCTGGTGAAGCAAGTTAGAAGCTAGCAGACATGTTGGGACTCCTTTTTTTCCTTCATAATTTGGTAATCAAATGCAATGGGCGTAAATATCAATGTGATATTAGTGTTTAAACCCTTAGTAAAAGAAAGTTTGCTTAAGCCTCATGAAGAATAGTTAAAAATATGAGCATGGGGAGCAATTTGTTCACCATTAGCTTCTTTTTTAGCTTTCTTTACATGACAGTAAAGACCTGAAATGATCACAGACTAGAGAGGAGTCTATGAATGCTTCAGACCGCAGACGCCGTAAAACTCTGACATATGTTTCTGATTTAGTACCATGTTTAGAAGAGAAACAAATCTTTTTTTTTTTTTTATCAAAAAAGTATACATGTATGTGTATTTGATTTGCACAATAGTTTTATAAATAATAATCTTGATTATGTGTCATGATTTTGACCCATAAATGGAGGAGGAGCCACTGCAGGGGAAACGGTAAACTCATGAGGAATGGATTTTATTTAGGGGTGTCCAAGTTGAGGGGTCTAAATACAACTACTTTCCAAATTTGTGTATTTGTGGGTGGAGGAAACATCCTGGAGGTGCCATGGTAAAACAGTCCTATCACTGAGCACAACAAACTGCAAATCTAACTGGTTTTTACTGGAACATTGGGACGTCGGGTGTGACATCATTCCTCCCCCCGACGTAATTTGGTTACAAAAACAATAATACAGAGCGATATCTAATGTGTAGCAACCATTTTATTTTATTTTTTTTATGATTTTTGTTATTTACCGTAGATTAAAGACAAACAAATAGGAGGAAGTCTTATTTCATGATGCAAAAAAAAACACACACTGAAGTGGAAGACAATGGCTCCTTCTTCACACTATGATGGAATTACCTCTCTGGGTTTAACATCCAGCACAACATTTGCCTTTGTGTCTGTATTGGGTTTCGTCTTCATTATAAAACAAATCGCTGCTTCTACCTGAGCCGCCGATGGATCTGCTGTTATGTGATCCTCTCTGAGAGACTCAAGCCACAGGAGATGAACACTTCAGTTTCAGACTGTTTCTGGATTCATTGTAATGTGATAAGATCATATCAGATGTTTGTATTAGAAGTGAAAAACCTCATTGAGGTGACAGGTAACCGGATCATTGGCTGTAACTAAAAGCTAACCATCAGGTGCGCTTTGTTTAAAGACGGGCTCATAATGTGTGGAGACAACTCCTCCAGGTTATAGTATAACCTAAAAAAAAAACAAAACAATGCTATAATAACCACAGAAAATAGTTTAAATATTGAGTTTCTGTGTGGCTCTTTGCAGTCCCAATGCTACGGGCAGCGTGGAGACGTTGGACGAGCAGACTGAAACCGAGTCTGTGGTTTCCTTCAGGAGGGAGAGGCCCCGGCACAGAGAGAACGTGGAGCAGCACGGTGAGAAACTGCACATCTCAGCGTTCGCAAAAACAGTCCATTATCACGGAGATTTATCCAGATTGGGCCTCCCTCCATCCTCCAAACACTGAGAGATACAATCAAGGAATGTTCTACTGTGGAATGTTTTCCACTCGCAAAAACAGAAACAAATAAAAAACTTGAGAATATTTTCTTTTTTTCTTCTGTTTATTTGAAGGCCCCCGCATGAACGGTCAGAGCCGCCTGGAGCGCCACCTGGCAGGATACGAAAGCTCCAGTACGGTGATGAGCAGCGAGCTGGAGACCACCAGTTTCTGTGACTCTGATGATGACGACACCATGAGCAGGTGAAGGATGGAGGCTTAACCTGGCTGCTTGTGGATATAATATTTCCTCTATGTAGTCAAACTGGTTTTACCTTTGCTTGCTTCACCGTATAATCTGTGAACTTTAGTTTTTAGTGAGGCAAATTCTGCATCTATTCCAGGACTGAGTATTAAAAATAGCCAATTCACTCATTCGGGTTCACTTACAGTTGGGATGTACCGATCAGATATTGATATCAGAAATCGGTCTGATATCTATGGAGGACCAACTCTGCCATATTTAAAAATAAATACAGAAATAAATAAATAAATAAATGCTCAATAAATAAATAAGCATACAATTAATTGCCACCAAAAATACAATAAACAAATAAATGTAAGTAGAAATTAAATTATACAGTGAAACATAAATGTATATAACTCTTAATTGGCTTCTTTAATTATTTGCCTCTGTAATATTTACCTTATTTATTTTTTTTTGTCCTTTATAATCTTCAACTTTATTTTTTAATTACTTATATTTTCAAGTATTTATTTATGTGCATGTTATATTATTTTTGTCTGTTTTATTCTTCTTTTGTATTTTTTTTACCCTAGTTATTTCTTCGCCGCTAAAAATATTTATATTGGAATGAAGGCTGGTTGATTAATCGATCGATTGTTCATGTGATTACAGTTTTTTAAGAACTCCTAGAAGGGGTGATTGTTTTAAAAAAAAAATGCAATATAAATAATTTATTTTGAACCTTAAAATGAGAAGAAAATTGATTAATGATTAATCTTTAGGAAATGTTTTTTTTATATTTTAAGCCGTATTACTGAACCCTAATCAAAATATATCGGCCTGCCTCTAAAATCTCTGATATTAGAAATCTTATAAAAACACTTCACCTCCATTCAATTTAATTTAAAGTTTATGTAACTCTGGTGAATGGGAAATGGGTCAGTTGTCCTCATACCTGATGTTATGTATTGTTCTCTTTTGGATAAATATCACTTCTTCAAGCCTTTTATAACTTTCAACACTTTAAAATAAGTAACAAATGTATTTCTGATCTAGGCGAATGAAGTTTAGCATTTTTTTTGTCACTATTTAAAAGGATTTCAGCAAAATGTTTATTTGTTGGAGAGAAGTTTCACACTCTGTCTAATTGGAGGTCAGGGAGGATCATGGGAAACCTTCCAAATGTGCTTCAAGTTAATGAGACCACAACTACAGGCTAAAGGCCAGAACACACCAAATCCAATTTTGAGTCTAATCCAACAGAAAATTGTCAGACGAGGTCATGGCGTTTGGCGCTCATTGAAAGACAATGGGGATTGTCACACCTGACATGATTTTTACGAAAAGGAGCTGTATAGGTCCCAATGAGATAGACCCCAGGTTTATTTTAGTCAGACTATGCAGCAATTCAGAATCAAGAGACGCGGTTACATAGTAAAAAACAATCCGCTTTGTGGGAAAAATACAAAATAAAATCTGTTAATCGCACGGGAGAAGAGTCAGTTTTAGAGTCGCGACATTGGGTATACAGTAAGCCGGAAAGACTTGTGCAAAAACAATGAATGAAACATTAAAAATATAATACTTTACCCATGATAGTTCAGGAGAACAGAAAATGGTTATAGTAGTGGTCCTTTTTGAGCCTCGCAGAAACAAGGAGGTTACAGAAAGCGCAGTTTATCAATCTCCTTAGAAAAAATTATTTCAGAAGTAGGAAAAACACTTATATAGTAAAATAGTGATCCTCTCTGAGCCTGACATAAATAAACTAACGAGAGGCAGAAAAATCAGATGAGAGCAGCGTATCTCTCACCTCTTTAAGAAACAAAGAAAAACTTCAATAAACTTCCCAGATTCACCTCTCTGCCTCAGTCAGCGTTAACGCTAGGTATATTCGCCAAAGTCTTGAATCAATTCGATTTTAATTAATAAAGTTCTAATTGATTAATTTCGATTCGATCTGTTTTTACAATAATGAAAGTGGTTTAACTGTGTTTCAAAATACTCATGTATTTGATTTTTTCCTATCGCGTTAAACACAAAGTGCAAACTTGTAAATCAGACAGTTTAAACTTGATATGTGAACAAAACTGTCTCACAAGTGCAAACTTGTTTGTGAAAAGTGGGAAAAACATGAAGCCTCACTCACTCAGACATGCATGAGCTGCATTATCTCCACTGCACAAACCATATGTAGCGTTGTCTGTAACAACTACAGGGTGTTTGCTGGTCAGCCCCCATTTGTTAATGTCTTCAGTCAACCTATTGGCTATATCTGCAGCTATCTGGCTTGAAGTGATCTTGAGTGCATCTTTCCTGCTCACTTGAATGTGAACGTCATGTACTAATCGATCACATTCCCTAGACATAGATTTTGCAAAAATGTAAAGGAATCGATTTTTTCACCCAGCCCTAGTCAGCATATATATAGTCAGCAATAAACGTCCCACAACGTTTATTGCTGTTTTTCTTTTCTAAAGATGTAGATCTCTGAATGTTTCTACTATAGGCACTTGAACATTTTCTGTCTGATCTGGTTTGAGATGCTGCACAGACTTGTCAAGTGGGGCTTTGCTTTATAGAATTCGGCAGTGTTGTTTTATTTATTTGTTTTA
>NW_015153571.1:3655-9783 GCF_000732505.1 Cyprinodon variegatus | reverse complement strand
TCTGTTCATTCCCATCACTTCCAGTCTCTGTTTTCCATTTCTGTTTAAACCTGTGCAGAAACTGGGCTGGGCTCTCATCATCCTTCAGGCATTCTTGTCTCAGCTTAGTTGGATCACTGAAGGTGGGGTATTTGTTCCTCAAGGCTGCCCACACCTTAGGTCTTATGCGGTTGAATGGTATCTTGTCATACTGGTGTGAGGTCATGACCCCTGGAAGCTGGGCTTCATCGAACACCTCTCTGGCTGTTGAGTGTCCTGCTGTTTTAATTAGCAGCGCCTTGATGTCTCCAGCTGCCAGATTGATGCCTCCAGTGATTTCTTCCAGCTTTTCTATCCACCTGTCAGCTCCATCTGCCAATGGGGTCAGTCTTCCAGCAAGTGTGATCATGTCCATAAATGACCATGGCACATATCTGTCTTCATGAGGTCCTTTAGACAGCAAGGGAGCTATATAAGCCCCACCTTGACTTTGTTCTGTCTTCTGCTGTCGTATTTGGAACCTGGTTCGCATGGGGTGAGGGTTGCTTCTTACTATTTTCAGGTCCACGTCACATTCAGCTGCGAGTGGCTTCTGTCCTTTTGCCACTGGCCTGCTTTTTTCCTTGGACCCCTCATAGAATGGATTTTTTGACGACAGTTTGTCCGTGCCTTCATCCTGCGTTTCAACATCCTCCCACTCTGCTGCATAACTTTCTGTTGAGCCTTCCTCCTCACATCCCGTCTCTTCTCCCTCTTTCACTCCTGCTTTATTAATCAGGGTCACAGTCCGTGGACTTGGCTGGTCTGGGTAATCAGCATTGGCCGCTGCTTTTACAAGCTGCTCCTCTTCCATTCTCCTCAATTCTTCTATTTCCTTTTTAAGTCTCTTCTCCTCCTCTTTTTGTTTTTTTATTGTCTCTCTCATATCCCTTTGATATTTCACTTCTGCTTTTTCTTTTTCCTTTTCTTCCCTGCTGACGATTAGTGAAAATTCTTTCCTCAGCTCCTCCAGCTCCTTGTCTATTTGTTCTGCCATTGATTCGGTTTCATTCATATACGTCAACTTGGTCCTGGGCTCTGAGTGGCATGTGGGGACCCTCTGATATGGTGGTCGTCTGCGACGTCTTGGGGGTAGTGATTAGCTATAGCGTGATCTTCTCCTTACTCCAGCTAAGGGTCTGTCTGATTCTTCCTCCTCACTACTATGTTCACACTCTTCCTGCTGCTGGCTCCTTACTGCTGTCTCTGCTTCTTCCTCTTCTTCTAACACTAATTTGAGTTGTCCTGTAATTTTTCCCTTGATGCTCTATTTCTCACATACAGGATATTGTCATACGGTTGTTGGGTGATAAGGTGGTGGCTTATGATCGATATAGTTGGGAGCTGTTGGACTCTTATGGTTTTCAACTTTAAAATATCGCAGGATATCTCTCTGTTCAGCATGTTTCTGTTTTTTATGCAAATGCATTCGGTCTCGTTTTTTATCTTTATCTCTCAATTTTTCTTCTACTTCATCACAGCATGAAGGATCAAAGCTGCCCTCTTTAGGCCAGCGATTTTTTTTCAGATGTTATCTTATGCCATTCTGTCATGCATTGTTGAATTTTGCGCTTACTGGATGGGTGTGTCATTATTACCAGCTTGGCAGGCGTCAGCCCCTCAGTCTGTTTGCTCACATTGGCTCCCATGGCAACCAGCAGTCACTCAACCCTTTGGGGTCTATGCTTATTTACCAATTTCTACAGTCCCTTAATGATCTAATTTAACTTGTCCTGCTCTCTCCTTGTTTTTCTACTTCTTAATTTTTAGATCTCTACAATTTGAGTTAGGATCTTTAATAGAACAAATTTATAATATTATTTTTGTACTTTTTACTAAGTATTCTGTTTGGTTACTCTATAATCTATTTTATGTATAACATAATTTTATATTCACTTATAACCTATTTCGTAATTTTAAATTGGGACCTTGTTCATTTATTTTATTCTTTTAACTATGTATTTTATTGTTACCAATTCTGTTAATTTTTATTTTATTCTTTAACTATATAAATTCTATTGCTTATTATTTAAAGTTAACTCTTTTACACTTCACACAAAGACACATAGACAAATGATTATGTATTTACAGTGCACTTTTACTTTTCCTCACTGTCTCCTACAGTGGCACACGCGTTTTCCCTGCTACCCGGACCCACTCAGATAACTGAAAATGGGTGACGTTATCCGGTAGAGTGGTACTATTTCTCCGACTATCGCTTAGTCAGTAATATTCTGGCTATCCCTTAGCCTGGCTATTGCTTAGCCTCTCAATACTTAATACAACACAAGTTCACGGAGCACGCTGACTATCGCTTAGTCCCTATTAATCCCACTTAACGCGCGTATTTTAATGTTCTGGATTTATGGCTTCCACAGACTATGTCAAATGCCTTGACCAATCTGTCCCTTTACCAATCGGCCGCAAAATAGTTTAAACACAGAACAGTTCAAATACAGAATAGTTCAAACATTAATTAATACTTAAACCTTGCATTCACATATACATCCATACCATAGATTCATACATACCTTGGACCTTTCCCCAGTTTAGTCTGCCTTTTGTATATTCTTATATAAGTACTTATTAAATTTGGAAAATACTTATTAAATTTGGAATACTAGGTTCTTTTAGGAGAGCTTCGTCTGCGCTTGACGCCCACAAGCAGTCGCTGGAGGCTGGTTCCCCACTAATTTAGAAAATTATAACAAATTGTCTATCACCTGTAAGTTGGTGGATTGTGGGCCCTTGGGGGTTCCTGGCCTCCAACTGGTGCCTGCAGGTTGTCCGGCGCCTGGGGCTTCCTCCTGGCTGGCTCGCCAAAATGTCGTGGAAATGTCCTCCCAACGACTTAAAATTTAAGTTAAGTCTTGTAAAAATTCAAAGTTCTTAAAAAGCCGTAGGAAAGTCTTCAAACAATGATCAAAAATCAGGCAGAGGCAACTGGGTCCAGGTCCAGAGTGGTTTATTGCAAAATACAAGACAACCACATGAGCTGTTCACCGGTGAGCAACTGACTTACATGCAAAAACAGGCCCTCTAATATTCTCTCCTGGGGCTTGGGGCTCCTCCCCTAAGCTCCTCCTATTTTTGCATAATCTCAGATCCTTTTTCCACGGGTATGTCCAATTATTTTTATCTTACTGGTGGAAAACCCTCCTCAAAACATATTTTTTATATATTTTAACTAAAAGCCTTTGTTACAGATCATGGTGACATCTCTTGCAGGTCATGATGACATATATTGCAATTAAATCAAAAACTCATCATAGTCTTAATCATCAATATGTCAAAACAAAGTTTTTCATCCAGTGTGACTTATGATTATAATATTTCATTAAAAAGTCAGCATAACCTTGATGCTCAAAATCTCAGTAACACATAATTTTTGTGTTGCTCAGTACTGCACAGTATCGCTTTGGATATGACAACTCAATATATCACAATTAGTTTAGCTGGGCTGTGCAACCTTGATATGACAAAATAATATATTCTTATTGTGTATGACTTCATCATTAAAAGGCCTCATTACTGCAACTTGGTAGTCTCAAAGTCTTGGACTCAGTCCAATACTTCTGTCTCCCGAGCATTACCTGTCCTTTCCTCTCCTGATCTTGATACCAAACTTCAAAGGGCTCAGCTGCAGAAGGCCTTACACACAGCTCTATTTTTATCCATATTGGATCACACACTTTTGGACTCTTTGGCCTTAATAACATAAATGTATTTATTGTAAAACATTTATCCATTATATTCTAATCATTGGTGCAGCATTAATTCACTACAAAGTCAATACCTGGATTTTATTGTAATTTCATTTTCATCGAGTTATGAGAATCAGGTTGTAGGTTGTTTGAAATACATATATATATATATATTCAATGCAAAAATACTTGAACAATCCCAAAGGGAGATTAAAGGTTCAAGTGACTCATTTTTCTAAACAGGTGTTGTAGGTGTTGATAGCTGTAGGCAGGAAGAATCTTCTATAGCGGTCATGGGATCTGGAGGAGCCTCTTAAAAATCTTCTGAAGAGGATGCTCACTGTTGTCCATAATTTTCTTCACTTTATGAAAATTATTTTTTGTGAAATAATCTCAAGAGGTTCTAGAGGAGTTTGTAGAACCTTTTTTTTTAAGACATTTAAGACAACCTTTTTTTTAAGACATTAGCTCTAATACTGTTACCCCATTAGAGGAGTAGAGATCACACTCTCAACAACACACTTACAGAAGATATGTAGCATCTTGCTACAAACACCAAAGGACCCTAAGCTTCCTTAGGATTTACAATCTGCTCTGTCCCTTCTTGTAGACGGCTTCACAGTTGTGTCTCCAGTCTAGTTTGTTGTCCAAGTGAACACCAAGGTATTTATATTCCTCAACCACCTTCTCTTCTTCTCCTAAGATGTTTTAACTTGTTCCTGTTTCTTCTAAAACCTAAAATCAGCTCCCTTGTTATGTTGACATTCAGGATGAGATTGTTTCCACACCATTCCACAAAGCAGTTCCCCAGCTCTCTGTACTCAGCTTCATGTCCATCTTTTATACATCCAATGATTGCAGAGTCTTCTGAGTATTTCTACAAATGGTGGTAATGGAAGTCAGACCTGTACAGCGGGGACATGCACAGATAGACATTCGAACGAAAAAATGTCCTCCTGAAATTATTTTTTCCTTTATTTCAAAAAAGTAAAAAAAAAAGAAGAAAACCAATCCAATGGACTTGGATTCCTAGTTTGAAGATGTTATGGGTCCCATCCAGGAAGCCTTTTCAATTCTTTAGTATTTGGCCCAAAATACCATTTATGGATTTAAAAGCCGGTCAAACCAAGAGTCTAGATTGTTGCAATGTTGCTCCACAAGACATTTAGCACCACCTCCATAGAGCGTTGCCCTGGTGAAGGGCCAAATAACCATCCAGAAAACTAAGGAAGCTTTTTTTGGCGCTGATGGCCAATACCATGTCTAATCTGCCCGGTTGCTCATTGGTGTCCATGTTATCCACTTGTTTCTAACTGCTATTTATGCTGCCTGTTTTCCTGCCATCAGTGCCAGACTATTCAAATTGTTTATTAGACTTTTCCTGCTATCTGATTTCCTGATACTGACTACTTTCTGACTGCAAAATACCTTGGACCTGTCTTCTGACTCCGAGTTGGATTATCCCCTTGGTACTTCTGCATCTTACTAATCCTCTGGTCTTGTTACCTGCTCTGGAATCTGCCTCTGGAAGTCATCCGACTAGCTTGCACTCCATCTTCTGGACACCAACTGAACTCTTAACCAGGTTAGTGATTCACATGCTCATTATAGTTAGCTGACTGAGCCTAGTGATTACTAACCTGAGAGTCTGTTTCTGCAGAGAATCCAGCAAGCCGATTTTTCACTACATTTCCAGAAAAAGTAAGACTGTTGAAGAAATTGGATCATCTCTCAAAATTATAGAAATATAATTATAGCAATTACATGTAAACTAAAAGCAAATGTATTGTACAGCCTAATTTGATACCTGCACCTAATAACACTGTCATGGTTTTATCTAAGGCTCGGACCCACATGCAGAGAAACCAATTCAGAGAGACCAGGGGAAAAGGTTTAATAGGTTTTATTGAAGAGATAAAGCATGGTGCAGTGTTGCTCTGAACTCTGCTCAGCCGGAACTGGAGAAGGTGAGGGGAAGACACAGCGATTAGTTCAGGCTCAGTGGGAAATTTCTTTCGTGGATTTGGAGAAGAGGATCTGGCTGTTGACTCACTTTTCCAGAGAAGTTGTAGAATCTTTGGCTCCAATCTGTGTGCTGTATTCCAGTGTTAGTCTGATTCGGCGGAGTACGGAACAGGGTTTACCCAGAACACGGTCGGTTGTAGGTGAAAGGAAGAACTGACTGCCACTCAGATTTCCTGCGGTACTTGAACGGCTTGTAGTGGAGATGGTTCCCTTGCTCAGTGTGTAAACTCAACGTCCTCTCTGGGAAACTGGATTCAAACCTCCAGTTTGAATCCCCAGCTCAGTTTGAGGCTCAGTTGATCCTTCCAGGGAGTGAAGGTCCGAAAGATCCAGTTTGCAGGAAGACTTCCTGCCGGGAGGCAAAGACAAAAAACAAAGTTT
>NW_015153571.1:0-1530 GCF_000732505.1 Cyprinodon variegatus | reverse complement strand
AGCATCAAAGGATGAACTGAAGGATCTGTCTGCAGCTGACCCAATCTGCCCCCTGCCTCCGAGCCTGCCCGAACCGTTTGATTCTGCCTGCCTGCTTCCCCCTCTCTGGATCTCTGACTCTGAAAAGCTCCGCCTGACTGCCTGCCTCTCCGTCCTGGATAAAACTGGTAATCCTCCCTCAATCTACCCGCCTGTCTTCCTGCAGCCAGTTGCCCACACAGATCCAGCCCCGCTTTCTGATTAAACCTCTCAATAAATCTTCAAAGTAAAACGTCACTAACCTGTCTGGGTTTATTTGGGTCCAGTCTCTGTCTCTTTACAGTCTTGGATCCATTCAGCGACGCACCAATTGAGTAGTCAAAGGAAAAGTGTGCGTCGGGGTCTATAGGTTCATGCTAATGCTAAGCATGCTTAATGCTGCACTGAAAGAAGAAGAAATGATCACATGTCTACACCAGAGGGAATTAACCTAGTGTAGTGTCTAAAAAAAATTGCAAGAAAAACTGTTAAATTTACAATCTCAAAGTATCTAGTCACAAAGCACCATGTAGGAACCCAGATTTAAAAAACTAGGTTTCCTAAGTCCACATAAAGCTGCAAGGGAAGAGAGAAGACTTGCATCAGTATGTGCTTCAGCTTTAAAACACACTTTTCCCTCAGCATCAGCTTCAGCATTATTGCCATATGCAGCCTCAGAGCCACAAACACGAGGTAATGCATCTGCTACAAGAAATTTGACTTTTCCTTTGTTTTTTTACACAGCGTCTTGTGCACTGTTTTTCTTTCTCGGTAAGAAACTACTCAGTATTTCTGAGCTCCGATTTGTCAAAGAAATCTCTGTACAGTTCTGCTGTGGAAGATCCACTGCAGTATTGGAAACTGCAGAAAACTATTTTCCCAAATGTATTAGAACTATATTCCCAGATGTATATTGCTTTCTAATACTGTGTTTCATGGTGGTCCTCTCACATAGTAGGAGGTTATATTAGGAGGTTCTTAGTTCAAGTCCCACACACTCCCAAGGACTGCCAGTCTGGGTCCCTGAGCAAGACCCTTAACCCCAGACTACTCCCCAGGTGCCGCACAATGGCAGCCAATGGGTTAAATGCAGAGAGTTCTTTTTTTTTTTTTTTTAGCTCTGTACTTGTGCCAGTGTAATGAAAATAAAAAAGAAAAACAAAATTGCTTATTCATAAATTTCACCAAATTTCATCAACTGTTTTAACTGAAACTTTGATCTCATCAGTGATAGATGTGCTGGTTCTGGGATTCTGGGCTGAACTGGACCCTGTTGGTTCTCTGATGAACCACAGAGTTGAATGTTTATTTTCACTCACCACAGATTCTGTGTTTAGAAACAGAAACTTACCTGCTGGTTTCATTCCACCAGGTGAGCTGACCTATAGAGCCCCCTCCTGGATGAACAGGGAACTGCATGTTCACACTGGATTCAATCAGCTGATTTTTTTGGGGTCTTTTTTCACTAATTAGAATAAAATGAAGCTGAATCTGATCATTTATTTACATGAA
>NW_015153570.1:8754-9789 GCF_000732505.1 Cyprinodon variegatus | reverse complement strand
TATTTAGAAACATTAAACCACGGGTAACTAATAAAAAATCAGTGGGGTCCGAATAAAAGAATCAACCAGTAAATGTCAGGAGACATTTTTAATGATCTGTTACTTTAAACAGAATTTAACACTGAAATAAAATGACGTATTTATGCATTCATGTTACACTGAATAAAAAAAATAAAAATGAAAAAATAAAAATAGAAATTGCCAAATATTGCATCCTGTTCTATCTGAGAGGAGTTTACACTTGCATGACTGTATTCCTCTATATCCATCAGTAGTTAAAAGACAAGATTCAGTAAAAGCAAATTCTGCCTGTAAAACAATGACAGCGCATTTGTCGCAGTACGATCCGAAGCCTCATTTGGAGCTTTTAAACAGGCTTTTGAAAAACTTTGATAATTTGCTGCTGTAATATTATAGATTTTTTAGAATAAAAAGCTAGCAGATGTGAATAATCAAAAAATAACAGAAACACAATTATAGAGCATTCAGTATTGTTAGAAAGCCCACACTGTTTCTGAATAAATACATTATTGTATGAGTTACGTTCCCTTTGTGTCTCTTTTCTTGTAAGTATGAAATGTCCCATGCTCCTGAATGCACCATAGCTGTCTGACGGTCGCGAATGCATGTCGCTGGTCTGTGTAGATGCGCGTTTGATTTTCAGCTGAAGACAAAGCTTTGCAGTTTTAAAACCCACGTCAGCTAATCGCTGTTTATTGTTGTGTGTGAATGACAAGAGATTACAACAAATAAATCAGCTTTACCTCAGACAAAATCTTTGGATTTAATGTTGTTCATAACATCGCAGTCCACTAATCCGTTACCTGTGCTTTAAACCGAAGCCAAGAGTGACGAGTAACGTGTTTTAAAAATGTAAGGAATAGAAAGTACAGATACTTGTGTGAAAATGTAACGAGTAGAAGTCAAAAGTAGGAGGAAAAATAAGTAATGGAGTAAAGTATAGATACCTAAAAAGTGTACTTACCGTATTTTCACGACCATAAGGCGCACCGGACTAAAAGGCGCACTCTCAGT
>NW_015153570.1:5380-6049 GCF_000732505.1 Cyprinodon variegatus | reverse complement strand
CCACATCATCTCCTTACAGTCAGCCTCCGTAATCATGAAATTTCCAACATTCATAAAAATGCTAGCTTCCCTAATGTGCCACACAATTTCCAGTGATGATTCTACTTTGCAGTGTGAAGAACCTCAACATCCGTTGTTGTTTCCATCGTCTGTAAGCCCTGATTAGACTATCGTTTGTCGTATCTACTTCCCAAAAGTGGACTCTGTAAAGGAAATTCCCCAATGGCTGCCTTCTTCGCCTGACTCTCCATGGTACCATGGCGGCACCTGTAACATTCAAACTTCCTGAATATTATGGGTGCTGCCATGTTGGTTTGCTTGTTTACCTCTGGAGAGTAATAGTACCGTAGATCGTCAATAGGAGTCGAGGAACCGTGCTAGCGTGGTGTTTAAATGGTCTTAAGGAACCGAGCTCAGCACTGTTAACTGATCCAAGCTCGGCACGGATCGGTTTCCAGAGGACAGTGGAAATGGGGATATAGTCCCACCAGTGTGGGCTGGGTGGTCCCCCTGGGCCTCCTGCGAGTGGGACATCCCAGGAACACCTCTTGATTACCTTTAAGGGTATTATTAAGATGACTTCAATTTGACAACCTCACACAAGAAGAAAAGACAATTAGATTAAATTTATCGATACAATTACTTTAGTCTTTGGTGCTCAGGAAACAT
>NW_015153570.1:0-1537 GCF_000732505.1 Cyprinodon variegatus | reverse complement strand
TCGATATGCGGCTGCTGATTCTGTCAAAAATGAGGGGTGCACTTGTTTTGATCCAGACCTTTTGCATCTACTGTAGAATGGATGAAATTCAGATGATAAGTTGATAGATATATTAGTATTTTGTTGATCATTTATTCCACTTTAATTCTCTCTTACATATCATGTCTTATTTACACAATTAAATTTAATTCACTTTATCTATATTGTGCCAATTCACAACACATGTAATCTTAACGCACTTTACAATTCAACCAGATCATCATTTCAAATTGATTAGAAGTTTTCCATCTAAGAAAAACCAGTTGATGGCATCGACTCACTGACTCTAAAGCAACACCTCACACTAACTATGCTTGCAGTGACAGTGGAGAGGAAAAACTCCCTTTTAACAGGAAGAAATCTCCAGCAGAACCAGGCTCAGTGTCCTGTCCAGGAAACACAAAGCCAAACAGATGAGCTCCGAGCCAACTCACATGTCAGAGAATGAAGAGAGCACATCCAGTATTCTGTTTTCCATTTAGAAGAAATGTGTGTTGCTAGCGATAACAGAAACTGAAGGTTTTAATTAAAACATGACATTTGATTGTTAGAGGGTGCATTTCAGATTCTGATTGTAAATTTTTAAGGTAGATGTAGGTTCACTCCATTTGTCACCTCTGACATACTAGATAAACTTTATATCATAACCTTTACCCAAAGGCAGGTTTTCCCCTTTCTGAAGGAGAGTAGAGGCTAAACCTTCAATTAGTCAGTTACACTTCTAGCATCAGTGATACAATTAAAGCTCAAAGTAATTAAACAAACCTTGAATCTGGAGGCTGACTCTGTCAGTGTGGGAGGCTAAGGAAGGTGTCCAACAGTAGTAGCCATTCAAAATTTCCCCACTTTCATTGATGGGTCCTTGGCTGATCCTCTGTTGGTCCTTGGCTAGTCCTTGATTGTCCTTGCCTTGTCCTTGGTTGGTCCTTGATTGTCCTTGGCTGGTCCTTGGCTGATCCTTGGTTGTACTTGGCTGGTCCTTTGCTGGTCCTTGGTTGTTCCTTGGTTGGTCCTTGGTTGATCCTTGATTGGTCCTTGGCTGGTCCTTGGTTGGTCCCTGGCTGGTTCTTGGCTGGTCCTTGGCTGGTCTGTGGCTGGTCCTTGGTTGGCTCTTGGTTGTTCCGTGGTTGGTACTTGGTTGGTCCTTGGCTGGTCTGTGGCTGGTCCTTGGTTGGCTCTTGGTTGGTCCGTGGTTGGTACTTGGTTTTTCCTTGGTTGGTTTTTGGTTGGTCTATGGCTGGTCCTTGGCTGGTCCTTGGTTGGTCCCTGGCTGGTTCTTGGCTGGTCCTTGGCTGGTCTGTGGCTGGTCCTTGGTTGGCTCTTGGTTGGTCCGTGGGTGGTACTTGGTTTTTCCTTGGTTGGTTTTTGGTTGGTCTATGGCTGGTCCTTGGCTGGTCCTTGGTTGGTCTTATGCTGGTCCTTGGTTGGCCATTGGTTGGTCCTTGACTGGTCCTTTGTTGGTCTTGGCTGGACCTTGGTTGGTCATTGGTTAGTACTT
>NW_015153569.1:8174-9792 GCF_000732505.1 Cyprinodon variegatus | reverse complement strand
GGTAGCTCCACCCAACGCACATCAGACCAACTTTTCCACCGTGCAGCCAGAGCAGCAAAGATCCTTCAGTCGAGCGTCAGAACTAAAATTGTACAAGCGTCAAAAATGAAGCAGCAGACACGTTTCTGCTGCTCCTGCTGCTTTAGGTGTGAACGTAGCATAACAGTGGCTAGCTTCCAGCCATGGCGTCCTGCACAAGCATTGGGGGGTCGATTCGTTCATGTGTCAGGGTGCAGGCAAAGGAGGGAGGGACAATCAGACGACCATGACTGACGTGTCAGGATGTGTCGTGATTGGTTGGGGTTATTTACAGATTTCTCATTGTAGTTGGGACCATTTATTTTATTTTCACTTCCAGACCTTCTATTTCACTGCTTGTTACGCGGCTGTGGGCAGATCTTTAAGCCACATGGCAAAAAATGCATCAGAAAAGATCTCCTACTGCACCTTTAAGGAGACCCTCGAAGTACTCCTTCCACTGCCCGAAAACACGCCCAGTCGAGGTCAGCAGTTCCCCACTAGCACTAGCAATGATGATGAAGCACTGCTTCCCCCTCCTTAAGGACTGATTATCCTCCCGCAGCAGAGTGTCTCAGTGTGCTTGTTGCAGATATTTTTTTATTTATACCCAATATTGCTGCTTAAATGTTATTCCATGCTACAACGCAAGAGGGACAATCAGGAACTAGCTGTGGTTCTAAACCGAGGCGGTGGATGGAGGAGGTGGACATCGTCAATGGAGGAGGACAACATGGACCACTCTGACTCCATTTTGTCCAACCTCCCTCAGGATCTGGGAAAACCTCGTCCAGAGGTGGTGGTTGAAGACCGTAGGTCCACAGGAAGGCAGGCCCACGTTGTCCATTCGGGCTGGCCCAACTCCAGGGTGAGGTCCCCATTGCGCTATACCGGGCAACGTCACGGTCCTTGATTTAATTCTCTTCACTGGTCTCATTCGCCATTCTCTTTGTTTATGCTTCTAACTGGCCATGTCTTAAAGGGGAAGGAAATATATGGTCACCTGTTATCGTAGTGAAGGACTGTAACTGCTACCCGAGCGCCGCACAATGGCAGCCCACTGCTCCCCAAGGGGATGGGTTAAATGCAGAGAGTTCATTTCGTTGCTCTGTACTTGTGACAGTGGAATGTCAATAAAGTTGAATCTATTCTAATTCTATTCTAGCGGTATTTATCACCCAGTCCTACATCATGATGTAACCCTGTCTTTTAATGACATTAGAATTCATACGTTTTAAACATTTTTATTCATCTCTTTTTGATTCAGTCGCAAAGGTTCCTGTTCTCTTATATTCTGCAGTTTCCTAATAAGGATATTTTATGAAATTAGCAGGGACTGTGACCTCATCGCACAATTAGCATATTAATGGTACATATGGCTGGGCGATATAGAGAAAAAGCTTATCGATAAAATAAAATGCCTATTGATCGATATCGATAATTATTGAAAAGATTTGAAACCATATTTTATGTGCAGCTCTGCCTGGACTTTTTATGATATTGCTAAATGATTTAATTTTAGTAAAGAACACAAACACAGACTTCCAATTAAATATTTATTTAACCAACTTTTTTAACCATAACAGAATTGTTTTAAAGG
>NW_015153569.1:4070-5405 GCF_000732505.1 Cyprinodon variegatus | reverse complement strand
AAGGAACAGCCGTTCTGCTTATTATACGCTGCAGAGATTTAATTCAACTCTCACAATAAATTCAAAAACATTATTATGATGCAGGACTTTTGTTTTAATTCAGCAAATTGGAAAAAAATATAAAAGCCATTGTGTTCATGTAAAGATCCTCTAGACACAAAATAAAACGTAGGTATTTTTAAAAGAAAAGGTTGGCTATCCATTGATCATCAGTTTATCAATAAGATCAGTCAACCTTAGATCAATTAGTTGATTGATCCTAGAATCTTTAATAGATACTCATTGTTTTATAGTTTTGTTATTTTCCTGGCATTCCTGATGAAGTTAAATAATCCGGATGCATTTGGATGGAAACAAGTCCTGGACTTTAAAAGCCCAGATTTTCCACATGCAGTGGAAAAGCCTCATTCCTGGGGGTTTCTTCCTGTTTCCTCTCCACTGTCACTGTATGCATGCTCACCGTGAGAGACTGCTGCAGAGTCAATGACACGTCGCAACAAAGCTGTCTGCTGATGGAGAAGGATGGACTGCAGATAGTTACGTTAAAAATCATTTTAATTCTAATTTCATTCTCGTTTTGGATTAAATCAGCTGGAAATGTCTCCTTCATAATAGGAATCAGCTGTAATATTCAGCAGGTCCTAACCTGTGGAAATCAACACGGGAAAAGAGTAAAGGTAGAGAAGAGGCAGACGTCCTGTGGGCCATCTCATCACCAGATCACCTCTGCTGGGTTTTACTGCACAGATTTCCAACAGGAAACTCAGTCTTGCTTAAAGTTTGTCGCTGTAGAAACGGAGCAGGCGCTAGATTAAGATTTCCTCATAATCCCTGCATGACTGATCCCAGATGCTGTCTGACTACATTCCAGTTTCTCTTAAAGCAGGTGAAACTCGATCACAGCTGCAGAACGCAGGCCTGGGCAAACTGACACTACACTAACATCCAGCAATTAGACGGATCCATGGGAATGTGGAGGGATGGGAGGTTTTCTAGGATTAAAAGTCTGTGTTATTCTATAAAGATGGTTTTCTGCTCTATAAACAGCCTCTTTTCAATCGTCTGGCTGCTTATTGTTTGCTTTGAATGACCTCGAGATTCTGTTTATTTCTGCTTTTATGACTGAAGTAGAATCACATTTTTTATTTAAATAAATTTTGCTGAAAAAAGAAAGCATTGTCCTCATTAATGCAGATCAAAGAAAGATCAAAGCTTGGTTCTGATTGGTTCTGTTTAGTTCTGTTTGGTTCTTGGTTCTGCTTGGTTCTGATTGGTTCTGTTTGGTTCTGTTTAGTTCTGTTTGGTTCTTGGTTCTGCTTGGTTCTGATTGGTTCT
>NW_015153569.1:0-968 GCF_000732505.1 Cyprinodon variegatus | reverse complement strand
GGCAGCTAACTAGTATTGCCTAATGGTAAATCCTCCCTAGTTCAAAGGGATTATAATGACTAACTTATACACATAAATACAGTTGTATATGAAAATATATATTTATAGTCAAAATACATATATATGTGCAATTTTATCAATATACATATATAGGATATTTTAATGTCTTTACAATTTTTATTTCTTAATTTTTCAACATTGACTTTAACTTTTATTCCCCAGTTACTTTTCTACAGCTGAATGTAATCCAAAGGACCTGGAATTAAACTCAAAGCTCTGCACCTTCAGCTTACACTGGTTTAATGTTGAGTTAAAAGTTTTAATCTTTTTACAAAGCAGCAAAGTTTATTCTTATTCAATATCTTGTTTTTCTTCACAGTCATTTCTGGCTTCAGTTCATCCTTAAAGACTTTTCATCTGTTTTTAGGATTCTGGATTCCAGAAAGAGGAACCATCAGGATGTCTGGATGGGCGACCCGGATGGAGAGAGCAGCTGTTGGAGCCGAGGCAGCTAATCCCTGCAGATTCTGAGTTATTACCAGCAGGCATACGGCGGCCCGATGTAAAACTTCCTTTATGCTGAATCCAGAAGGTTCCCAAACATCATCATCTTTGAAACAACTTTGTTTGTTCGTTGGTTCTCAGTTATTCACAGAACAAGCAAAACAAGCTCTTAGCTTGTTTTATTAAAGGAAAAGTTCGGTCAGCGAAGAATAACCATTATTTAGACCTAAAACTAATACTTTCACGGTGATGGAATGAATTTAGCATTAATCAGTTAAAAAAATATATAAATTTTTATTGTGATCACTGAGTCTGGAAGCGGCCATTTTTGCCCAAATATAGTAACCCCTTCCTTTCTGCCATCTTCCAGCAGTGACGTCACGGTGCGGTAAGCCTAGCGCCATTCTCCCCGCTTTACAAGCAAAATCAATGGGAACTACTAGACACATCTGCAATCAACAACA
>NW_015153568.1:8429-9792 GCF_000732505.1 Cyprinodon variegatus | reverse complement strand
TCTGATACCACCATAAAGAGAGTTTGCCACCAGTTGTCCCTTGATTTAATCTGATTAAACCTAAAGTCATAGGAAAATTATATTTAAAAGTCAAATAATTCTGGCTTAATGTATATAAATGTATTCTTTATCGGACGATACTTCCCAAAATATAGAAAACATCTATTTAAAAAAAAAAAAAAAAAAAAAGCTGTCTTCAAATCTGTTTGGTTTTTTTTGTCATCTTATGCAAGCCAATTAGTTATACGTCAGCCTGAACACCTAAATTCGGCCAATCATGTATCAACGGTCATCTGTCAATCAATTATTTTCGGTCATAGCATCTTGATTCATATGTAGCAGCTAATATACGCTAATATACAGTTGAAATAAGAAATAAGAATAATTTCCTTTCCCATTGAGTTCCGTCCCAGTGTTCACGGGGATGGACGTCTGTGTCTTCAGCAGGCGTAGAGCTAACAGAACTGGCAGCGTTGCGAGGCAAGGGCTCAAACATGTACGGCTGTAAGCCTTTTACACCAAACCAAGCTTCTGCCGCCCTGGCGTCCTCTTCCACAACATCTTCATCCCCGCTTTCCTCCTCTAAATAAAAAATGTATGATGGAGGAGACTCATCCACGACCTCTAACACAAAACTCTCCTCCTCCTCATGTTTCCGCTGTCCATAGCGTCTAAGTCACCAATTTAGTGCTACTTGGTCCCAATGTGATTTCCCATTGGAAACCTACTAGCCACTAAGTTGCTAACTAGTTAGCAAGATGCTTCTGACAAACCGTCCACAACCAAACTTGCTTGTAAACTTTCCGCCACAACAACCCCACGTTTTTGATAAACTACCAATCCCATTCACTTTAGTCACTCGTGTAAAATTGTGCACAACTCGGGAGAACTCAGTACTGCAACGGTTGGAAATGAAATTTCCCTACGACTTTAAGATATTTTTCATAGTAAAACGGGCATCAATATTGTTTTTGCTTGATGAAGCTTAAAGAAGGGCATGCAGCAATTTATAGATGTTCTCTCATCGTTCGTAAATCATTTGTGATTCTCCTTCCACTGCTTTCTGCTTCTTAAAAATCCCAGGATCTGAGCACATTTTGGCGGCCTGGTCACGAGTCAGACAGGAAATGAGACAATAAATGTATTTATTTTTTGAGTGCTTGCATGTATACAGTCCATACACAGGTAAAACATATTAAGCTTAAAAAAAATAACGGAGTAGGAAGAAGAAAACTAAGAAAACTCTTTTAACAAAATACAAAGTAAAATCCTTCAATTTCAACATAAACCAGCCATTGTTGCAGCACTTTACTGTTACTGTTTCTTGGTACGATGCTTACTTCTACTTGCATCCGTGGGTCTG
>NW_015153568.1:0-3814 GCF_000732505.1 Cyprinodon variegatus | reverse complement strand
TTGGAGCCCCGATTTGACGAGTCACCATGAAGACAGGCAACAGCAAGTGCCTATTTCACACCATTGGAACTAGAGGTTTTAAAGCAGAAATAACAAAAAAAGAGAATTTGTATAAAAGACAGAGCAACAGTGCTACAGCTGCAAAGGAGAGGAAGATGGTGTAAGAGAATATTGCTGCTCTAGTTAATTAGCAAGTTTATATCAAGTCAACTGTGGCTGGCCATTTTAGCATTTATTAAAATCACTCTCCTCTCTGTTGCTCCTTTTGTAGAACAACAAAATAGGATTCTTACTCGTCAAAATCAAATTACTGGTCAGATTTTCGGATTAATTACATTTTCGCAGCAGAAACTCAATTTCAGAAAGTAAAAAAACAAAATTGTATGAATTAAGTTTTATATACCTGGAAATGTTTATACATTTTAATTGGCCATTTTGACTTTTATCAGCTTGACTGAATATGTGTTTATGAGATCTGGAATAGAAATAATACAAATTATACCCCTTACAATAGGAATATAGAGGTCTATAATTAATTTCTAGACATCAAGAATGTTTAATTTAGATAAAAGAATATACCGTATATTTGGAAAAAATTATTTCAGATATCAGAAATACATATTCAGACAAATTAATAAATATCAAAATGGAAATTACATTACAGGGAGAAAACCAGTTTACTGCTTGAATGGTAGTAGATCAATGTATTATATTTAGGTGAAATCACACGGGTGAGAAGCGCAACTGGCGGCAATTGAATAATAAAAATAATAAAAAAAAACATGAGTTGATGCACAGGTAGGACCTCATCCTCATCTCATGGGGTTCCTCCTTGTCTTGTTCTGTCTTACATTACACTGTAAATACTAAGTGGTTGTTTGACTGTGCAGTGCTCTAAGCCAACTCTCTTGTAAGAGGATGAAGAAAGCACATACAATTAAAACAGTAAAAGAAACAGGACTACAATGAAAAATAGGCCAAATAGGCCCTATCTGTAAAAAGATGTTGATGGCAGCAGCAGCACAGCTGATGTTTAAATCCAGGATGTAGTCATAGCCGAACAGGAACAGACCAGATGAAGCTACTATGGGAGGAAAAAGCAAAGATAAAAAAAGTTATGAGTGGAACTTGACAAATCCTACAGAATGGGACAAGGAGATAGAATGAAGCAGAATGAGGGGAAAAGTTGTCCCCACATCATCCACTAGCTTAAACATGTAGCAACACGAATATAGAAAATAGCTCAGGATAGCCTAGCTATTTTGAAGGAGGTACAAGAAAGACAGAGCCTAAGAGAAATGTCTGTCCTACCTCTCTACTCACCCAGCAACTAAGCAAATATCCCTCTTTTTAACTATAAGCTTTATCAAAAAGGAGAGTTTTAAGCCTGTCCTAAATGTTTGTCCTAAAAGTAGACCAGGTGTCTGCCTCATGAGCTAAAACTGGTAGTTGGTTCCACAGGAGAGAAGGGGACTGATAACTAAAAGATCTGCCTCCCATTCTACCTTTAGAAATCCAAGAAACTACTAGAAAACCTGCAGATTGAGAGTGAAGTGCTCTGTTAGGTATATAAGGAAAAATCTGATCTCTGATATAAGATGGAGATGGAGATCACAACATGATAGCTATTTAAAAATGCATGGAGAAAAATAAATGGAAGTGGAAAAAGGAAATTACCTTTTTTAAATGTTTGGTAAGGAAAGGTGAATAATCAGATCTATGAATTGTGTTTTTTCAATCCTTATTTGAAAATGCATTTTCAAATTCCATTAGATTAATAAATACAATTCTAAATTCCTCTCTAACAATTTAATTGATAACGTGCCACTACAAAACACTGTTCATATTGGATTATTAACTTTATGATTTAAATGTTAAATGAGAAATGGTTGTATGGTTGCTGAGTAACAAAGAGAGGTGATTCAAACCACATTCATGCAGGTTAAAAGGTAGCCTAATTCAAACAAATACTAAAGAAAACGTTTGAACTTCAAAGAAATATTTCTAAAGGATTTCTCTCTCCCCTCATTGTGGTATTTAGCCAAAAATGATACACTTTAATAATCCTGTGACTGGGTTTATGTTATTGGCATGTGTGCATGTTGTTATCAATAAAATTTTTAAGCAGCTGTGTAATTAACGATATGTAAAGGGTGTCACCTATCAGCAAAGCTGTGAAGTAGGGAGTGTTTGGTTTCAGCAGCTCTGTCCTCCGAGTACCTGGTCTACCTGGATCTACCTTAGGTCTACCTACTGATCTGATCTCTATTTATCCAATAATTATAAATAATAGAGATCAGTGGGACTGGTTCATCAAGGTGCGTGAAAATGATGGGGCCAGAAGACTTCTACGTAGTTTGAATTCAGGGGCTGCGTGCTCTAAAGCCCAGATTCGTTGGCTGATTACGCCATAGCGCGGGGTTGAGGTCTGTTCGGGTTGTAAGACTCCTCGTTATGCAGCCATCAATGCATCCTTCTTTTGGCCTGATTTGAAGGACGGGTCCGATGTATCCTACGTAGCCTTTCTACCACTGGCGTAACTATCTGAAGGACTTGTGTGGACATGTCACCAACAATAATTCCCGCTTTTTTTCCCCTTTCCACTCTTTTAGTTTAGCCAACAGTAACTGGGGTTGGATGCAGCTAACTGTGTTCAGAGCATTTTGAGACAGTGTTTTTTTTCCTCTCTCGTGCTGATCCCATGTTCTGCCTCTCGTCATTGTGACATCTGATTTGCAGTTGCATTAAAGCAGCTACCTGGTTGGAGGAGAGACACACAGCAGCACTCACTGAATATTAACCAACAGCTACTTTTATAGATGCTTATGTAAAAGTTAGGAGACGGGTTGGTTAAAAAAATAGAGATGCCACCAAAAAATCAGTTAGTTAGGCATACAGAGTTAGTAATATAATTAAATAAGCTTGAGAAAACATAGTTTAAATGTTGTGTTCCTCTTTACTGGTTAAAACAAGCTTGGCTTCTCAGAGGACCATGACTACCAGTTACAGGTTAGAATTAATACGTTTTCTTATTATACAGAAAGAATCAGAGTGCAGGGTTTCTACATATACTGAAATTTTGTTTCTGGCATCATTATATTAGTAAAGAGGTTCATAAATCTTTTTTAAACAGAGCACATAGAGAGCTGCAGAGTTAATAGTTTATCAACAATTCATTAAGTTACAATCATTTTCTTTATTGTGGAAATCAAAGATGGGTGGTAACTGGTTACATTTACTCAAGTAACCTTTAGAAAAATGGGGGATGGCATCCATCTTCTTCAAAATAAAACATTTTATTACTGGATGTGTAAAATTTCTAATGTATATCAATAGTAATGGGAAAAATATTGTGTTTTCAACATTTGGTGGGCTGCAGACTTGCTAGTAGCCTGAGCGAAACAAGGAAAATCAAAGAAGCGCCTATCATGACTACAAAGCTGATCCCAGAGGGAAATTTGTCCCTAACAATGTAGGTGCAGTGATAGCCATGCCAGTCCAGGAACTGACTGCAGATCTACTATAAGGTGCCTTGGTCAAGGTCAATGTACCTGACATGCAACAACCATACCATGCATAATGCTTTAGGTCAATAGACTATATTAATTAGGCCATGTATGCTTCCAAAAAAAATATTCCACCTTCCCCCTTTTTTTTTTGCAAATACCGAGACTACTGTAACTTTAGTGATTCCTCATACTCAGGGTTTATACAGGAAGGAGGAACTCTAATTTAATGCTTCTTAATGCTCTTTTAATGCTCTTACAAATAATTTTAATGCCATCAATAAGTACCCATTACTCTCATATATATA
>NW_015153567.1:0-9794 GCF_000732505.1 Cyprinodon variegatus | reverse complement strand
GTCTCTCGGCTGGCCTGGGAGCGCCTAGGGCTTCCCCCAGCAGAGCTGGAGGAGGTGTCTGCGGAGAGGGAAGTCTGGGAGTCTCTGCTTAGTCTGCTGCCCCCGCGACCCGGTTCCGGATAAAGCGGGAGACGACGAGTACGAGTACGAGACAGATTTAAAAAATCTAAGATAAATTGTACACATGAATAGAAATATGTCCTCTCAAAACAATTAAGGCATCTTGAAAAATATGTTAAGGAATAGGCTGCTCAGTGGCTGCCTTGCAGCAAGAAGGTTCTGGGTTCCATTCCTGGCCCGGGGTCTTTCTGCATGGAGTTTGCATATTCTCCCTGAGCATGCGTGGGTTCTCTCCAGGTACTCCAGCTTCCTCCCACAGTCCAAAAACATGACTGTTTGGTTGATTGGCCTCTCTAAATCCTCCTTAGGTGTGTGTGTGTGTGTGTGTGTGTGTGTGTGTGTGTGTGTGTGTGTGAATGGTTGTTTGTCCTGTTTGTCTCTGTGTTGCCCTGCGATGGACTGGTGACCTGTCCAGGGTGTACCCCGCCTCTCGCCTGCAGACAGCTGGAGATAGGCACCAGCACCCCTCGCGACCCCGCTTTGGATTAAGCGTGTAAGAAAATGGATGGATGGATGGATGTTAAAGAATAAAATAAAACATGCATTTAAAACAGAACATTGAGGTAGTACAATCTTAAAAAGTAAAGTTAAATGTGAATTATTAAGTTAAATGAATGTTATCTTTTCATTTTTGTATTGATTTTTACTTATTCTCTTAAGCAAATAGTACATAATTTATAATAAATAATAAAAAGACCCGCCCTCTCCAACTCTCCAAAAAAAAAATCTACATGCACAACCCTGTACCTGCTCCTGAGAGGGAGCACCCATCAACTTATCCAAAAGCCTGCCGGAGCCCATTTCTCCTCATTTTTCTAGAAGTGATGTGAAATGGATTCTTCCAAATAGCCTGCCAAACTTTACCTGTCGAGTAAAAACTTTGCAACCTTCACATCAGTGTGAACCCCGACCTGTGCTTTCAGTGTACACCATCGCTTAAAAGAATCTCCCAAAAACACTCTGGTCTTGTTTCTCTCTTCTGAGGCCTTTCTCTTCTTCTCATACAGTTCGTAGACACTTTTTCCGTTACGACCCTTGGCCATTTTCAAAAAACAAGAGTGAGAAAGGTGAGCTTCAATGACTGGCTGAAACCGTAGCTCACCATAGATATACACCTGAAAGTGCACATGCGCAGAAACATATCACCAGAATGGACAATTAGGAGAACCAGTTATTTTGATGATCCACTCGGAAAAAGAACGTCCTTCACTATACCTTTAACCTGGATATCTGCCGATGCCGATCCTTTTCCACTCCCAGGGGTCTGTTTGTATTATCAATGTCACTGTTGTGTTTTTTTGTCATGGACAGGCAAGTATTGTATCCCAAAAGTGAATTTTAGATTAGTCTGAGGTCAGAAAAGGAAACTAGTAAATGATGTTAAAAGGACAAATCTAAATAGGAAACTGTGAGGTCTCAAATTGACTGTATTTATCAGATCAAACTCAAATAGTCCTAAAGGGGTAAACCTTTTTGACGTTCAAAAGTTTTTATCCTTATCTAGATTTATCTAAAATTAGACTTAATAGATGTGCCCCCATGGATCGGGCACATTTTCACAAATACTAGATCTAGAACTTTTATTCAAGCTTTGGACCAATACAGATAATTGTATCAGATTGCTGCAGTTTTACTTTCAACACCTTTTAAGGAGACACATGATGGGTCTGATCTTACGAACCAACAATGGATGAATTTAAAGCTCTAGGAAAATGATAGGAAAAAAAGAGAGGTCTGGGGAAATTTTGGGTTAACTGTTAAAAAGATTGTAACTGAAATATTGAATGAAAATATAATGTGTTTCCTGATGTCCTGTAACCACAGTTTCAATTTTCTACTGCTCCAATAAGGGAGCTTTTAAATTCTTTTCTTTAGCGGGGGACTGATTGAAACATAGTTTTTAAGTTGCAATGGCTTCTTCTCTAAGCTTAGTGTGGATTAAATTTACAGTAAAGGCTGTAATTCATAAAATACTGTGAACTAGAAAAGCCTGAAAAATCTGAAGCTGTTCTTTTAAAGTTCACTTTTTTGCCGTTCAAACTTTAGTCTATGATTTAATTGCTAATTCAATCAGTTCCAACTTGTGATTTGCTGAAATTCAATTTGTTGGACATATCCTGCTGTTCAAAGATGACACTTTCTAAACCTGTTCGGTCATAAAGATTGGACCAGCCATCACTTCCAACTTAAAATTTTTACCTATATTGAGGACTATTTTTAATTGTTTTTACTTATGTGTCACACAATGGGCTCATTCGTTTTTTTTCCTTCTGACGAAGCAGATGGAATAAATTCGGCAGAGTTCTTTGTTTTATACATGCAGTGGGGCAGCTGGTTAAATTCCTCTAATGTCAGGTCTCCCTCAAACTTCCATCTTTACTAGTTTAACTCTTCTTTACTCATTCACCTGAGTGTAAAGTCCCCATCGCTGTTTGTGATTTGCAGCAGAACTTGAAGTAGCAGTGGTGAGGTTTCCACTTTAGGCTTAATCAAATGTCACCACTGTTGACATAGATTTATTGGGTTGATGTTGATTTTCTCAGGCTTTCAATATATATGAAAATGTCTAGCTATTCTTTTTAATATTACTGAAAAATATGTGTACTTTGGTTTTCTATGCCTTATTGGACTTATATTAAATTTATTTTTAAATACAACCACATTCCTGCACAAGCTGGTGATGAAATTGTTGTATGAAATTATTATTGACGTAATGCAATTCATATATATTTGGATACTCCTTAATATTTACTGTATTTATTGAGTGTATTTATTGTTTACTTAGGGATATTTATTGTTAATTTAGATTTAAATCGAAAAACACAAACTTTTATTCTTTATTATAAAAACTATGGTTTGTTTTTAGTTTAACTTAGTTTCATGCTTTAAACAGTTTGAACAACCATTGACCCGTGTGGTGTAATACATATTAGTTTTAATCAAAATATTAATATTTTATTCTTTAAACTTTTTCAATAATCTGCAATAAACTCATTTGATTATAATAAATCTGTAAAATGTTTTAAGACGATGTTTTTGGAATTAGTGCTATATAGATAAACTATGGCTTTAAATTAGCATTGGTACTTGTTATTTGTACCAGGTGCAAACTAATCTAGAATTTGTTAATTTAGATTTACAAAAATTAATGTCAATTCGTTACTCTTTTTTAACCTGTGACTTGGACAATAATAATGATATTAATAATAACAAACTTTTAGATTTGCAGGAATATAAATTGATCTAAGCAGAAGCCTAATAAAAGAAGTATTTGTACAAAAGATTGAAGATTTGTTCATGACATTCAAAAATCCTCAACATTAAACTAAAAACATTTGAATACTAACTTTGTGTCTGCTGCGAATCACTCATTGTGGATGCATCATTACATTCCAATTGCTTTTAGTAGTTAATAGTTTGCAAAGGTAACAAAGTTGATAAGTATCATTGATATAACAGTAAAACAAACAAATTAACAGACATAAAATACGCAAAACACTCATTGCAGTCTTTCTTTGGATTGGAGTTAATTTTAATAAGTGTAATGGTCAAATCGGAGAGTAGTATAGATCTTTTTTGTGATGGTTATCTTTTATTTTATTTGCTTTGGACAGTTTATCAAACTCCTTCTGCTATAAAGCCATGTTATAATAATTATTATTATTTGGCTGTAGCAACATGCTTGAGCAGACTCCAAAACATAGGACTCTTTGCTAACAGCTTAAACATGCAAACCAGAAAATATCTGTCTGACGGTAAACTTGCAATTTATTGTAAGTTAGGAGGGTAACATTTAACACTTTGTGCTGCTCTGTTGCTAAATTAGTTCCTTTACTTTCTCTGCTTCCTGCTCACGTCAAGATTTGACTTGAAACAATATGTTTGATTAATTGCCGAGACATGGCCTTGGTGCGGTGGCCCAGAGGTGTCAACACTAATAAAAAAAAGCCAAAAAATGAATATAAAATTTGCAAGGTGTTCAAGCGCAATCTTGAAATTCTATTTTAATGTGAACAATCTCTATTTGACCATAGAAACTATTAAAGCCGACTACTGTTTCATCTCTCCTCATAACTGTTAGGGAAATTTCATTACACTTATAAAACGTGTTTCAAAAGAGTGTGGCAGATTCCTTCCTCCTGATCTTGTGTACTTTCATGATATCATATCATCATAGATCACAGTCTTTCTCTGCTATGCCGTGTTGTTAAGATATAATAGACTGTTACTTGGTGGCTCGTAAAAGCAAAGCCTATTAAACTGTTTTCTCATGAGAGGATTTGGTATTAATGCAGTAACATGCAGCTGTCAGTGTTCCAGTGATCCTTTTACTGCTCTTCCTTTGGGCCCAGAGTTGTGAAAATGAGCCACTTCCTGCTTCCTGTGTGTCCTTAGAGTTTAGTTTACCTTGGAGAAGGTATTTCACCTGTGGAACAGTGTTTTAAACCTGGTCAGCTCTAGATTTAGGTTATGTTTGTCTTTAAAGCAAACACTCTTTATTTAAACAGCTTGAATTTTTAGATTTTTCTTTATTTGGACAGGTTAAAAATAGACAACAAACATTGCAGGCAAACAGAGTAAGGATCTTTCTTTGACAGCCTTTTTATGAGTTAGATATGATTATCATAAGTTGTTCAGCTAGTTTGGGGCATCTGTTTTTATATATTTGTACAGAAATACCAAAAGTGGGGCATGATGAGGTAAATGCTATAGCTGTTTCTATCAGCTTAGGCTACAGCCTTGTATCTTCACACTACAATCTATAACAAAGCAGTCTGATATGCTTTTTTTTTTTTAAGTGCTTTCCAAAGCGAGCAGAGGTAATCGCTCCATTGCGAGCAACTCACTGTTTCAAAGTGCCCCTTTTAATAGCACAAGGACTCCTTTTCCTCTGGGGTTTTAGAGGAAAAAAGGGTCACCGAAATTGTACTAGAATAATATTAAAAAACATTTCATAAAAACTTAATTTAGGTGTTTTATTCCTATATCCTTCTGTAAAAATCAGATATTAGGAAATAAAGTTTGTTTTGTGTGATTTTTGGATTTTAATTAACAGTAAATCCAATGTTTTTCTGCCTTTTCCTGTCCCCTTTAAGTTGTTAAATGGCTAAACTCTATTACCAGACCTGTTTTATGTGCAGTTTGGATCCATCATGTGCTGCATCTCATTGTTTTATTATGTGCCTCTTCTATGTCTGTGTGTGATTCTGTGTGCAGCTGAGTGCGTGTGTAAATGTTGCTTGTTACCAGGTTACTGCTAAGAGATTTTTGCTTGGCACATGTCATGCTTCATTGACGTCAGAGCCTTTTTTTTCTTTCCCACCCTCTCAGCTACATGGCGTATGTCTCATTTCAGAATGAGGGTCTCTCAGAAAGCTTACAGTGAAAAGAGGCTCAGGAGTACAACCTCTGAACAATAAACCTTGTTCTAAACCATGATTTTACAAGAACAGAATGAGTTATCCTCTTGTTTTTACTATTAAAATAATGTTTGGTTTAGAAGTATAGAACTGAAACTCTTCCACTATAAGCTAAAATGCAAACAGCGTGCTTTATGACTGCATTCAGACAAATGTGCTTAGTACTGGAGAAAAATATGCTTTAAAATGCTAAAGAAATGTTTTAACCAAGACGTGGCCAGATTCACAGATCTCTATTTTCACAATCAATGTTGGTTCTGTGACCCGTTGAGACATGTCTGCCTTTTACTCAAGCAGCAAGAAAAAAAGAGTAAGAATTGAAGCAAAACACAGAAAGGTGGAAAACAACAAAGTTGTTCTGTTTTATCCTTTTTAATGTAGAGGCTCTGTCTTTCTGGAAATGTTAGCAATTTGGTAATATCAGAGTGAACGTAAGGTTCTAGACTCTTTTGGGAATAAAACTAGAGACTAAGGTTTACTTTATGATAGCTATGCTTCTTCCTATCCTGAAGATAAAGTTTTGTTGTTTTTTTTTATGAATGGCTGCCAGCAGCCATTGCCCTCTCATAATATAGCTGATGTTGATAAAAGCTTTCCTAAATGGATGAAATCCTCACTGCAAAGCACCAACAGTTTTTAGTATCTTATCAAATCACATTCTGGTGATTGCAAAATGTCAAATGAAATAATTGTTTTTTTAATATAGTGTGTGATTGTAATTTCTCTGGTAAGCTGCTAAAGATCAAATAAAATAGTACCTAAACAGCTTTCTTATGTCTACAGTCAAAGCATTTTAATTTATCTTAAACCTTTGGCAGATATGTTGCTTGTTTTTTTTAATCAGTGCAAAGTTTGTTTACCAGAAGAAAGATAATCTTTAGTGTTCGTCATCTACCTTTAAGCGCCTTTATTCCATTCTAGCCGTACTTTAATTAGCTTTAATTTCCTTGCAGCACATTTAATGTTACTTTCATTTTATTACACCTGAGCACAATTGAATGTTCTGCCATGCAATCCATTGTATCAGGGTAAAAGCAATTATTTAAATCCCATGTTGATCTGTGGCATGAACCATCTGAAATACATAAATTACTTTATTTATATCAAAAAGAAGGAAGTTAGGGTATGAATATTTGAACCACAAGCCACGAGTCATCCATCTATGCTCAGTGACCTTGCTGTGTGCCTGAATGAAGTCCTGTCTTTTGTGCAACACAGCCTCTCTGAGTTAGATGGGGCAGCAGTCAGCTTGCCCTTGTGCCCCCCTCCTCCTACCATTCAAGCTGCGTGGCCAGCCCCTCCTGCCCCAAGGCAATGATGGAGCAAAGCCTGTTGGGGAGGGGGAGGGGGGTTTCAGGATGAGGGGTTTTGTTGGCACCATCCCATCTTCTCCTGGTTGCCTGGCCTGTCTGGGGGCAAAGAGGGTGGCTGCTGTGCCTCAGATTGATGAGGACAGGTCTGTGGTCAGGGTATAGAGTGTTGCAGAATAGACGTCCTGCTGGCACATCCTGCCATCTTTGCCGAGTGCACCCCCTACCCCGGCCCTCCGCACTCGTCTTATCGGAACTCCTAATTGTCCTTATGAATATTTTAGAGACCAGCAGGAATGAGAGTTCAGGGTTGCAGGGTATGGTTTCAATGGCCCTGACAGCTAATGATCCGTTCAATGACCAGAGAGTAAGAAAGCTGGGGAGGAAGAGAGTTTCAACAAGCTGTACATCAACATAGCAGTTTTAGATTACTGAAATTTGTTTTTAGGAAGGACAAAATAATATGGATTTAATCAAGACAAAGAAGTCATCTAATATTCAGCAAATTAGCTAACTCCATTAAATTGTGAAACATTTAGACCAGATTCTTATAAAAAAGTTGTAACTTGTGAAAAAAAAAGATATGCATTAAATAAATATTTGTGAAAGAGTTCTGATTTAACTTTTTTTGACCTGCCGATTTGTGCTGATTCCAGCCTAATCTTAACATTTGGCACTGGTAACCCCAAGCATAAGTTTTCCTGTGTACTCTAGGGAGAACGTTGAACCTTACCTTAACCCAATTTTTAAAAGGTGGCCAAGAATTCCAAATCCAGCAGATTCTATAACAGATTAAGAGCTCAAAATATTTAAAGACAAACTTCTGCTAAAGGTCTCGCTCTCTAAGAGCCTAATATCCCAAAGACTTACATACTATTATGTTTCTTTGCCTCCTTTGGATTTATTTTAATCTCCTCATTTTGCACATGGCTAAGTTTGAATAGAATAGAATAGAATAGAATAGAATAGAATAGAATAGAATAGAATAGAATAGAATAGAATGGAATAGAATAGAATAGAATAGAATAGAATAGAATAGAATAGAATCTGAGTATACGATCATGGGGTCTTAGTACGATTTGATGCGATTTAAACTCAACTGATTTGGATCATTACCCAAATTCTTAGTGTATCTGTAAAAATGTTTGCTTTTGACTGGAATACAGGACGTTGATTTGATTTATGACTCTTACAGTTTAGTTTTAGCTCCTTGCTTCAAATGGAGATAGTGGTCTGATCACCATGATCTGCTGTAAAAATGTATTTAAAATCCACACAATATTTGCACGGCATAACGAATTTGACCCAGAAGGAACAAAATTATAAGCCCACTTATCACAATATTTTCTAAAATAAGCTTAATTTGCAATAACATTTGAAATGTATCCATCTGCACAGTGCAGGGGATGCATAAACATTTGCTTGGCGCCGTCTTTTGTTATTTGAAGAAGCTAAAAGTAATTAAAAATCAGTAGAACGGGTCTCTACTCTTCATCTTTTTAGAATAAATGTCACCTTTATACACAAAACTATTGACAGGAATTTAGGAACATTTTTGTCTGTGTGTTGATTATCTAAGAGGGGCAAGAGAACAGCAGCAACATGTTAAGCAGACAGTCAGATTAAAGGCCTTCCTCCTCCTCCTCCTCCTCCTCTTCTTCCTCCTTGTGCTTCTTCCTGTCCTCTGAGTAACTAGACAATGGAGTGTGCTAAAGGAAGGATATGAAGCCAGCCTCATATCCTGATATCAGTCCGCTCAGTAATGTGGAATGGTCATGAGATTAAACAAGATATGTCTGGGAATTACAGCAGTCCCCTTGTCTTATAGGCCCCTGCTCTCATCTCACAGCATGTTGTGGAAAATAGAGAGAGAAAGGAGGACTTCTTCATCACAGTAACCTAGTGCTGGACCACAGCGTACCATGCATAGAAACCAAACCAAAGAGGCTTTTATTCCCCCTTATTGGGAACTGCATCACCGCAGGGGAAAAAGAGAACATGATGGTGGTGAAAGTCTCTTAAGATCTTATGTAAGAGAAGAAATATTCCTGTGCAGATAAAAGCTTTCCTATCAGCCACGTCCCTGTGCTGATTTCCCAGTGCGTTCACACTCAAAGAAGCCCTTTGATAAGCACATTATATGGAACAGCCTGGACACAATAGTGATGTCATAAGGATTAACACGCTACCTTGCATGGTGCAGGCACAAGCGCTAATTCACTGCTCCACAGAGCAAGGAGGGCAAGGGAACACAAGGTGAGGGCTGGCTGCTGCACAACTGGTTAAAAGATAGCTCCTGTAAAAGCAGGAACAACCAGTGCATTGATTAAATATTCATAACGTCCACCACTTTATTACTACAGGTTGTTTTGAAAAGATGAGGGTTTGTATCCAAACTGTGGTGCAGCTGTCAGAGGGCAGTTTAAGTACAGCCCTACAGAAATAGGTCTAACAAACCTTCAATGCATCAGTGGGATTTAATACAATAGACCACACAAAGTGGTGCCTAATGAATTTGAAGGAAAATTCGTTTATGTTTTTTTTGCTAAGTAAATCTGAAATGGCTGAAGATGCTGTTTTATTCACCTCCCTAACTCAGTATATTGTTTTATGTGTCCCTGATTCTTCTTTTCAATCTTGCTTAAGTCTTAATCGGATGGATAGCAACTGTGAGTAGAAATGTTTAACTTTTGCCACAGTTTCAGATTTAATGATAATTAATAACAATAATTGAACTGTATTGATCTTGCATTGGTGAAATGTATCTCTGCATTAGAGGTGAGTATTGGCATGAGTGTTGGGATTCGATACATGTTGTGATACTTGGGTCACGATACGATATTATCACGATATTGCAGTATCACTATATATTGCCATATTTTCCCCAGCTATCAAAATCAAATGATGAGATAAAACATCAGAAAACTTTTCATCAGAAAATATT